>NW_006399901.1:4454762-4455899 GCF_000299155.1 Elephantulus edwardii | reverse complement strand
AATGTTTGAATACATTGTTTTTCACAAAAGATCCTTCCCATTTTCTTCACACACACTCCCACTGAATTGTGCAACCCTATTATTAACATCCCCCCACATCTGGCCCATTTCACCCCTCAATTCTCCCTCCTCCCCTCCTTGGGTCCTCATACTCATTCCACAATAATGGTTTTATACAGTATTTGTCCTGGTGGGACTGAGTTCGTTCACTCAGCATAACCCATTCATTATGGTTTTATAGAATGAATCACCACCATTAAATGCCCACCATTGCTCTGTCTTTTCAGTTCCCGTTGGATCTTTCCCATTTCCTTTACCCCTTCCCTCCACTCACCAGATTGTGCAACCCCAGCCCTTTTTAGGTTGTTTGTGTTGCTCAAAATCGTCCCAGTGTGGGCCAAGGTGTTGTCACAGCATGTGGCTAAGAGGAAATGTCAAGGAGATGGGAGCGACGGGAAAGGAAGGACCATTTACTTAAAAAGATAGGTCACTCTCCAGAAGTAAAAAGTGGGGAATGACTCTGTGCCATGTGTAATGGGTTAATACAGACTACTCACTTCCTCATTTGGGCTTGCTTTTGAACTTGAGTCCAGGCCAATGGGATGATGCCAATGGGAGGTTCAACATCTAGTGAGTGGTTCTTGCTCTGGTCTCTTGTTCTTGATGTCAGTGGTCCTATGACAAGACTTCTCAGGCAATGAAAATGTAATTCGATTGCTGGGGTTGGGGTGGCGGGGGGGAAAACGTGTGCTATGCACATCAGGAGTGCATAAGTTCAATTTTAAGTGTTTTTTGCTTTTGATTGTGTAGGGCCTGATTCTAGCTATGTTATTTGGCCTGTGTCTTCTGTTGGCCCCTAACATGAGATTTTTCTTAGCTACTTACTTGCATGGGCCCTAAACATAATGTTGAGTTTTTCTTGTTTTTAAATATTTTTTATATAATAATATACCAATTGAAGTATTTCAGATAACAGATGTTGCCCTGGATGTGCTCACCAAGTAGTGCCAAGAAATCTGGAGAACAACCACTTGGCCAACTGACTGGAAGGGATCTATATTTGTTCCCATTCCAAAGAAGGGTGACCCAACTGAGTGTGGAAACTACAGAACCGTGTCATTGATTTCACATGCAAGC
>NW_006399901.1:4452535-4453557 GCF_000299155.1 Elephantulus edwardii | reverse complement strand
CGGTTGGCGCAGGATAGAGCAGGGTTTAGGGCTGTTGTGCATAGGGTCGCTATGAGTCGGAAACGACTCGACGGCACATAACAACAACAACAACAATAATTCCTTTACATGTTTTGTTAATAGACATTGTTTTATATAATCTTTCATTTATATTGTTTCATAGAAGCATTCATATACATTCTATTTAACATTATTTTTAATTGGTACTTACAAAGTTTATATACATTATTTTGCACTAGTTTTCATTCACATTGTGTTTCATACAGTCATTCGCATACATTATATTTTATAAAATCAATCACCATTGGACCTTGTCCATCATTACCCTTTTTTTTCCACCCAGATCCTTCCCAGTTGCATCCCCCTCTCCTTGCACCCACCAAACTGTGCAGCCCTGTGGTTTCACCCCTGTCCATCCTCAGCCCTTCAATCCTCCTCACCCCCTTGAGTTCCTGTACGTGTTTTACTACTTATCCTTCTATTTTTACTGTAATGGTCTTATGCAATATTTATCTTTATGAGACTGAGTTAATTCACCCAGCATAATGTTCTCCAGCCTCTCCCAAGTTCCGTAGTATTTTTCCAAATCATTCCACCTAAACATTAGTTTTTGTCTCTTAATTTCATTGCTATTTGTCCTAACATTCTTTCTACCCAGTTTTGCCCAACTTTAACCAAGAAGCCAGCCTGCATTCCCTCCTGCCTTGCTCCTTCATCTACCTTCTCAAGGCGTGTATTTCCTTTAGACTCATCCCAGGCATTGCCTGCCCCAGGAGGCCTTCTGGAGCTCCCAGGATGGAAACAAGCCTCTCCCTCTGGGATCCCAGGAGCCCCTTAAAACCAAAAAAATCAGACTTGCTGCTGTTGAACCAAGAGCTTGTTTCCCAGTGATCCTCTACTGGGTTTGCAAGGCTGACTATTTTTTTTTTTTAATCACATCATTAATTTTTTTAAAAAAATTTTTATATTACTCTGATTTTAACCTGTGGCCCTCAGGCCTGGTTTAAATTGTTTTTGTTTTT
>NW_006399901.1:4425260-4451365 GCF_000299155.1 Elephantulus edwardii | reverse complement strand
TATTTCACTCAGCATTTTTGAGGAAGCGCCAAACTAAGGCTCAGTATCTGTATGCAAGGAGACCACCCATCATTCTTCTGCAGAGCTGCTGGTGGGTTTTAACCAATGACCCTTCTGTTAACAGCACAACACATAATGCTACAGCACACTTAATGCCACCAGGGTTCCTAGGTGGTCTAAATAATTAAGTGCTCAGTGGAGTGTGGAAAGGTTGCTGGTTTGAGTCTATGCACAGGCCTCTAGGAAGAAAGGCTTAAAGATCTACTGTCCCCTTCCCCCCCAAAATCAGCCACTGGGAACGCCATTGAGCAAAGTTCTACACACACACACACACACACACACACACACACACGCAGTTTTGGGCTCCTAAGGGCCTCCTGGGGGCTCACCTTGGCCTTAGTCTTGTCGTTGACTGTTGCACTCACTGGTTTGGGACCCGTTAAAGGCATTCACTGCACAGCCTGGACAGATCGCTTTGCCTTACAGGCTGTATGTGACCATGGTGACCAGCCTGGGGGCATATCATGGGGCAGGTGGTGATGGATTAGAGTCCAGGCTAGGAGACCTGAGTTCAAATCCTGGCTCTTCCATCCTGGCCTGGCTATCTTGGGCAAGGGGCTTTGTGACCTTCAGCCTCCTCGTACCTCTTTCCAGGGGCAGATGCACTTAGTGCCGAGCCCAGGAAGCTCGGGTGGTAGAGTCCCAAGGAAGCAGGGCTGCCCATTGGAAGGTAGCATTCTGGATCCACCAATCACTTTTCAAGAGAAAGATGGTCAATGTCCTGGGTAATTTACAGCGTCGGACATCCAATGGACAGTCAGCTGTGAGTCAGTCAGTTCTGATGCAAGGGCAATTGGTTTGTGTTTTTAAATATTTAGCACAACCACTCACAGACAGGAGTTGAAGGAGGACCTCCTATTCTTGTCATTGACATTCATCAGTTAGTGTTCCCATCTTCCATCTGCATCACCCATCGTGTGTCATTCAGTTAGTATTTCTATCTTCTGTCTGCATGCCAGTACCACAGATACCCTGGGGCCTCTCTGGGCACCTCTAGAATATAATTTCCGCTTACAGAGTGGGACAACACTCAGACTTAATTCTGAGCCCCTTGAACTCAAGAAAACTTTCAACATGGCTTTTATCCTTTAGGAGAGACAGAAGATGGCTCTTATGTGATAAATTATAACCTCAAGCCCATTCAGCTCCCCCAAACCAACTTCCATTGAATCAAGTCTGACTCACAAGAACTATATGAGAAATCCTAAAAATGCCCCCAAATGGCTACACTTGAGCTAAACTAGGTGTTAGACTTGTTTTTCCGGTTTCTTCTGGAAATGAATGCATGCTGACTATTCCCCTTGTTTTCAGTCTTGCTTGCAAAACTAATTGAAGCAGGTAATTGTTTTCCCCTTAAACTAGACATTTTGTTTTGTTAACAGTTCCCCATCAACCCATGTCATCATTAATTTAACTATGTTCTGGGGATTGTTTGTATAAGGGATTTGTTGGTACTCCCCACCCCACACACCCTTAGATGAATTGTCTCTCCTCTTGACTGTCACCAGATCATTACTGTATGCTCCTCCAGGCAGTAATTTTCCTTTCCTGATAAACGGAAGCTGAATCTGGTTACCTAGTGGTAAGGAGTTGTGCTGTCAACTCAGAGGCAGGAGGTTTGAACTCACATCTTGCTCCATTAAAGAATGATGGCCAGCCTCTTCCTGTGTGACTTACAGCCTCTAAAAACCTACTGGAGGGTCAGCTATAAGTTGGTTCTGACTTGAAAGCATATAAGAAACAACAATATATTTCGGTCTGCCTATGGGTCAGGTTTTGCCAGAATACTGAAGAGCAACAACGTCAGTCTGGAGACTAAGGTGCGCCTGATCCAGGCCATAGTCTTCACAATTACTTGCTATGAATCAGAAAGCTGGACAGTGACCTAAGGATGATAAGGAGAATTGATGCCTTGAGCTGTGGTGCTGGGGAAGAGTATTGAATATACCATGGACTGCCAGGAGAACAAACAGGTTGATAATCCCAGAGAGAGTGAAACCAGGCTGCTCCTTGGAGGCAAGGATTCTGAAGCTTCATCTGACATACTTTGGACATGCTGCAAGGAGAAGTCAGTCTTTGGAGAGGAATGTCATGCTTGGGAGGGTGGAGGAGCAGTGTAAGAGAGGAAGACCCTGGATGAGATGTATTGATTCAGTGACTGGGGTAATAAAGGTAGGTGTGTCAGAGACCATAAAATGGGCACAGGATAGAGCAGGGTTCAGGGCTATTGTGCAGAGGGTTGCTATGAGTCACAAGCAACTCAAAGGCACATAGCAACAACAACAACAGTAACAACTGTGAATATCAGCCTTGAGGGACTTTCTCTCTGGGAAGCAAAACCCAACAGCAACCCTCTGTTGGATTTCCTTGGCTGTAAATCTTTATAGGATGAGACTGACCATCTTTCTACCTTGGAGTGCCTGGTAAATTAGAACTGCTGTTTTGTCTTAGGACTAAGCAGCTGTGCTACTGAGCCAGAGGTGAACAGTTCGAATCTACCAGCTGCTCTGTGGGAGAAAGATAGACAATCTCCTGCCATGCGATTTACTGCTTCTGAAAACTCCCTGGAGAGTCACCAGTGGGCTGTTTCTGCCTCAGTGCTATGTAACTAGAGCTTATTTTTTGTTGGCAACCTAGTGAGGTTATCCTACACTGTGAGGGCTCCTTCATGTGAGTCCAGGGCTGAGTTTCCGACACAGTGGTTAAGTGCGCAGCTGTTACCTGAGAGGTTGGTGTTTTGAATGCAGCCAATAACTCTGTGGGAGGAATAACTGTAAATATTACAACCCAAGTCCACGTTAGGGGGCAGCTCTGGTGAGCTGGAGTGAACACAGCAGCACCAATAACATTACATTCATTTGTGAGCTGGGAAGTTGGAGCGACGACAGTGAGGTATCATCAAGTGGAAGCATGTGGTCTGGAACTGTTTTGTCAGACTTGGGGCGTGGGGTGGAAGTGAAGGGGGTCTGGAGGGTCAGAGGCCTGGCTCCCCTAACTCTATCCTCTGTCTTCCCTTGCAGAGAAATGGAGGAGGAGGATTACAACATCTCCCTCAGCTATTACGATGAGTACCTCGAGGACACAGCCTCCATTGTCGTCTTGGAAGAGGTGTCCCCCCACCGGGAAGTCACAGTGGCCAGGACCTTCCTGGTGGTGGTGTACAGCGTCGTCTGCTTCCTCGGGATCCTGGGCAACGGCCTGGTCATTGTCATCACCACGTTCAAGATGAAGAGGACCGTGAACACCGTGTGGTTCCTCCACCTGGCCGTGGCCGACTTCCTGTTCAACGTCTTCCTGCCCTTCCACATCGCCTACGCCGCCATGGACTACCACTGGGTGTTCGGGAAGGCCATGTGCAAGCTCAGTAACTTCCTGCTCATCCACAACATGTACACCAGCGTCTTCCTGCTGACCGTCATCAGCTGCGACCGCTGTGTGGCCGTGCTGCTCCCGGTCTGGTCCCAGAACCACCGCGGGGTCAGGCTGGCCTACATGGCGTGCACGGTGATCTGGGTCTTGGCCTTCTTCCTGAGCTCTCCGTCCCTCGTCTTCCGGGACACGACCAATCATCACGGGAAGATCTCCTGCTTCAATAACTTCAGCCTGTCAGCAGCCTCACCATCTGCTCATGGGGAACCGGACTCCACCGCGTACACTCGGCACGTGGTGGTGACCATCACCCGCTTCCTCTGTGGCTTCTTGATCCCTGTCCTCATCATCACAGCCTGTTACCTCACCATCGTCTGCAAACTGCAGCGCAACCGCCTGGCCAAGACCAAGAAACCCTTCAAAATCATCGTCACCATCATCATCACCTTCTTCCTCTGCTGGTGCCCCTACCACACGCTCTATCTCCTGGAGCTCCACCACACCAAGGTGCCTGGCACCGTCTTCAGCCTGGTCTTGCCCTTTGCCACCGCCCTTGCCATTGCCAACAGCTGCATGAACCCCATTCTGTATGTGTTCATGGGTCAGGACTTTAAGAAGTTCAAGGTGGCCCTCTTCTCCCGCCTGGCCAATGCTCTGAGCGAGGACACAGGTCATTCCTCCTTCCCCAGCCACCGGAGCTTTACCAAGACGCCATCGATGCATGAAAAGGGCTCCACGCATGAGCGAGAGACCAGCGTGCTTTGAGCTGGCGCTTGGAAGCCCTCAGCGGACAATGTCAATGCAGAGACCAAAGACAAACACCTGAAAACCAAGGTTAAGACGTCTTCAGCCAGTGGTGCCCACTGTATTTTGCATGAGCGAGAACAATGTTTTGAATAGAAAATCCAGTGCTTGAAACTCTTCTATGAGCAAGTATGTCAAGTGGCTCCCAGCTTTGGACCAACAACCCGTGCTTCTTATATAGGACCAAGCTTGACAAGTCAAGGGGGGATGAAGGAAGAATTCTCAAAAATACCACCATGAACTGGTGTTGATCTAAGACAGTGGGGCTAAACCACCTACTGTGTGCTCTCCGGGGTGACACATTTCACACACCCTGTGTTTGGTGTTAGCTGAGTGATGATGACCTCTTGCTCCATAAACAAACCCCCAAACAATCACCACCACTTAAAAAGCCCAGCTGCCATCCAGTCTAAGCCAGGTCATTGCAGTGGAACTGTGTGCCCCACAGTGTCCATCCAGGGCTGATTTTTCAGACGTTGATTGCCAGGCCTTTCTTCTTAGGCACCTGAGGGTGGATTCCAGCCAGGGTTTTGGTTAGCCGCCAAGAACGGGAGTTGTTTGCCCTACTAAGGGACTCTCTTACCTCCATACACCTATGTCAATATACTCTCTTATTGCTATTGAGTCAGAAACAACTCGCAGCTGTTCCTCCATAGGGTAGCTGAGGCTGCAAACCTCATCTTTTGTTCCAAGGAGCCCGCTGGTGTATTTGAACTGCCAGTGAGGTGCTGCCTTTTTGGGTCAGCAGCCCACGATCCAATCCCTACGGATCATGCCAGCAGGGCTCCCTCCTAACCAAAACTCAAAACCTCATTGCTGAGGAGTCAGAACCGACTCAGACTCACCCTCCAGTGGGTTTCCAGAGGACCTTGTCTGTCTTTCTCCCACTGAGCAGCTGGTGGAGTCCAACCAACCGCCTGCCTTTGGGTTGGCAGCGCAGCTCCTTGCCCACCAGGCCACCAGAGATCCCTCCTACATTAACAGTCAGTTAGTAAACAACAAACCAACAAAAATCTCATCACTTTGGGTTAAGGTCAAGGTCTCTCTCGAAGCACTTACGTTATTACCTGGGAGAAGGTGGTGGGCAGGTCAGCGCATCAACCCTCAGCATCCTGGATGAGCTGGGAAGCCCCTGAGCGGTTGGGACCCTTAGGCAATGAAGACCTGGAGATCTTAAAAAGATGTGGCATGAAGCAGCCCACCCTAGAACTCTCCCTGGAGGCAGTGGTTCAGGTCACGGCTGTTTTGCTGACAGCTCTGTGTCTCAGTTTGAACTTTCAACCCAGTGGCTGGATTGTGGCTTACTTTGTGCCCTTGCGCCTCACAATTCCTGCCACTTTTTCTCTAATCCAGCTGAGGCTGCCCAGAAGAAAATATTCAGAGCGATGGAGTGAGAGATGCCCCTCAACTTCTTCAAAGTCTCCCTGGAGAAATGCATCTGGAGGAAGAAATCCCAGAGCATCTTGCTGGAAGAAGTGTGTCTGAGAACTTGACTTTGAGTTTGGAGCTGACTCCTTGAACTGAGAACCTGAGATGCAGCAGGGTGTGTGGGGGGAGGGAGGAGGGGAAGGGTGGTGCAAGGAGGCTGGCATCACAGGTATTGATCGCCTGGTGTTTGCAGCCACGGACCATGCCCTCCTCATCCAACTTCCTGAGGTAGTAAGTGTCACTGTACAGATGAAGAAACTGAGGCTCAGAGGAGGGAGGAGATGAAGTTAAGATCTGAGTTAAGCCCTGTCTGGCTCCAGCGACTCGCTTCTGTCTACTTATTGGGATTGTTTTGAACTATAATGATTGCCTGCATTTATCTAGCCCTTTCTGTACTTGGCACTGGACATGTGCTCTCTTATTTAGTTGCCCCAGCAACTCTGAGGTTTGGACACTTACTTTGTCGTTGGTTGTTAATGAGCTGACTTTGATTAAATGGCGTCTTCATAGGACCTCCTGTGGCCTCCTATGACTCATGGGACTCTCTGTGACCTCATAGGAGCTCCTGTGACCCCATGTGTGCAGAGCCAACTGCCCCATGGAATTTTCAAGGCTGAGACCTCTCGGAACCAGATCACCAGGGCCGTCTCCTGAGATACGTCTGCATGGCTTCAAGCTGCCTCCTTTCAGTCACTGCTCCGGTCTGTAACTATTGATGCCACCCAGAGACTGTATAGCTCCTTTATATGTAAGGAAATCAAAGCTCAGAGAGGTTAAGTAACTTGCCCTGAGGCCCCCAGCTGGCTCAAAGGAGGCTACTGAGTCAAAAAGGAGCTGAAAAGGCTTGAGCTTTGAGCCATAAACATTGACTCTTTTAGCAGATAAATGCTAACATCTTAATGGCTGGTAAATCAGGGTTGCAAAGAGTTTTCAGAAATGGCTCCACATGGCAAAGAAAACACATTTGGCTTTCAGCTCCCTGGACTCCAGTCAGTACGCCACCGACTTGACCCCCTATCCCTCCAGGGACGGCAGCAGGAGAGAAAGGCTGGAAGGAGGCTGAAGCCCTCTGGGCCCTATGTTTTCTTCCAAGCCCCTTTGCTGTTAAGCCAAGTCTCCCAACAAGACACAAGCACAGATGTGTGTCTACAGAGTGCCGGACAGGGCCCGCGGCCACCACCGCCTGTTTGCAATCACACTTTATTAAAAGACAAACAAGTCTTTCCTTTGACAAGTCCACACAGATGATGGGGCAGCTCTGACTTGACCCCAAGCTGGGACCTCCCTCCAACTGCTTTGTGGAAAATAAACTTTAGAGAGAGATTGATGAGAGAAAGCCTAACCAAGCCTGCAGACTGGACCACTGAGGCCTGCTCAGCCCCTCCCCAAGCCTGCAGACTGGGCCACTGAGGCATGAGATAGAGTGACACTTATTCCAGTTCAGAGACAGTCATCAAAGACTTGGACTTCCTGACAGCCCAAACCAGCCCATTCCATCTCACGGGACCCCATGTACATCAGAGTAGAACTAACTGTACTCCATACAGTTCGCCACAGCTGATTTTTTTTTTTTTGAAGCAGCTCCCCAGACCTTTCTTCCGAGGCATCATACATTGGACTTGAACCTTTTAATCTGCACAGCTCGCAGGGATCCCCTTCACTCCCAGGCTGGTTCTTTTTCCTTGTTCTCCTTGAGCTGTGTGATGCCAACCTAAGTGAAGGGTACTAGGAATGCATGTTGTCATTGGAAAAGCTGATAAAACAAGAGCAAAATTCAAACCAGCTGCCTTTCTTCCTGCCGCTGTCTGGCTGCCCATCTTCCTGCTCTGATTGCCATCTCTCTTCGAGTATTTAAATGCAGCCATGCTTCCCCCTTCAATCTTATCCCACCTCCTTCTTAGGAGAACCTACCTGTGGTTTTTCTAGGGTCTCTGCAGCACAGATACTACAAGTGAGTAACTTTAAAGAATAGCGATATATTTCTTCACAGTTCTAGAATCTAAATGTCTGAATTAAGGTCTTGACTTCTCAGTTCCTTCTGTGGGCCTCTCTCCTAGTTTCTGGTGGCTGATGGCAAACCTTTGTTGCAAGTAGATGCATCCACGCCATTATGACAGAGTGCCTATAAATGAGCAACACATACAGTCCCTACAGTTTACAACTGTCTCCATCATCACAGAGCATCTAGACATGATCGCTCATACAGTCCCTCAGCTTATAAAGCGTGTGGATGTCCCATAGGGACCCTAAATGTAAATCCCTGAGTGTATCCCCTCTCAGCGTAACACTGGCTTGTGGGGTCCGTGAGGCGTGGTGAGATGGGGTGGGCTGTGAGAGGGTGCTCAGAGTTACAAGATGAGAAGGCAGTGTTTGAGATGAGTGGAGGGAGGAGTGAGGGAAACAAAGAAGAATGAGGATGAGAGAAAGGAAACTGACGTTTGTTTAGCATCTACCAGGTGTCAGGCTAAGAACCTCATCAAACACTGAATAGAGCCCTTCAAGGGGAAGATTCCCAGGCAGGTGATGGAATACATGAGGTTCCACTTTTACAGGGCTAGTAAATGGTGGAGCTGGGGTTGAATGAGGTCTGTTGCCTGAATTCCCAGATTTTTTTCACTTCATTTTCTTAGCAACTCAGTACACAAAAAGGATCTCCCAAGATAATATAATAAACCATGGAAAATGCTGTTGTGTACCATCAAGTTGAAACTGACCCAGCTGACTGGCCCTCCAGTGGGTTTTCACAGGCAGTAAATTACATGCACGGGGACTACCCATCTTTCTCCGGTGGAGTAAATGGTGGATTTCAATTGCATGCCTTTGGAATTACAGTGCAATTTCTTAGAACCAGGCCACCAGAGCTCCCTCACGAAAGAAGACAAAAGACTCACACTCAGGTTTCCTGACTCACAAGGCTGTGCTCGTTGGTACTGCATCAGGCCACCCAAGGATAGAGGCTCCCATGTGCATAGTCAGCTACTCATCCATTCACTCCACCACTTATCTACAATAGCACCATTCATCATCCTACCCATCAACCATCCATCCATCATCATCCACCCACCCACCCATCCGTCCACTCACTAACCCATCCTTCCATCTATTTACCCCCAAACATCCGCCCACTTCTCTACCAATTCCTTCACCCCAATATTCACTCCTCCTCCTACCCCATTGCCCGTCATCCATCTGCACCATCCATTCATTTATCAGCCCATTGATGTGTTCACCCATTCATTCATCCATCCATTCCCCTCTTACTGAATCTACCCACCCCAACACCCCATACTCATTTATGTATAACCATCTATGAATATCCCTATTCATCTATGCCATAAAAATGGATTTTAAAATCTCTTGTGTGTGTGTGTGTGTGTGTTTTCTAATTACGCAAAGGCATTTGACCATGCCTATTATAATAAATTGTGGTTGACATGGAGAAGAGTGGGAATCCCAGAACACTTAACTGTGCTCATGCTGAACCTGTACATGGACTAGGAACAATGGTTTGACCAGTACAAGGATATATTGCATTGTTTAAAATCAGGA
Organism: Elephantulus edwardii; assembly: GCF_000299155.1. Lineage (NCBI taxonomy): Eukaryota > Metazoa > Chordata > Mammalia > Macroscelidea > Macroscelididae > Elephantulus > Elephantulus edwardii. The sequence continues at coordinate 4,442,155 of NW_006399901.1, read as the reverse complement.
ACATTGTGCATCAGAGTTTCAGGGGGTTTCCATCGTTATTCAACCTATATGCTAATAAATAATGCAAGAAGCTGAATTATATGAAGAAGAATATGGCATCAGGATTGGAGAAACACTTATCAACAACTGGAAATAAGCAGATGATACATCTTCCTTGCAAGAAATGAAGATGACTTACTGCATTTATTGATGAAGCTCAAAGACTATGTGTTGCTTTTAGTTTGGATGATTACACCTCAACATTAAGAAAACAAAAATTCTCACAACAAGGCTAACAAGTAGCATCATGATAAAGAGAAAGGATTAAAGTTGTCAAAAATGTCATTTTACTTGGCTCTAAAATCAACACCCATGGAAGCAGCAGTCATGAAAGAAAAATGTAACATTGGAAAAATCTGCTGCCACGTATCTCTTGAAAGTGCTAGTGAGCAAGGATGTCACCTTAAAGACTAAGGTGTGCCCGGACAAAGTTATGATATTTTCAGTTGCCTCACTTTCATGTGAATGTTGGGCAATGGATAAGGAAGATAAAAGACATATTGGCACCTCTGTATTGTGCTGGCAAAGAGTACTGAATGGCCTAAGGACTGTCAAAAGACTAAATTTCAGAAGAAGTGTAGCCAGAGTGCTCCTTAGAAGCAAAGAAGGGAAAACTTCATATCACATACTCTGGGTACATTATCAAGAGAGGCCTGGGGAGGACACCAGGCTTGGGAAAGAAGAAGGTCGGCAAAAAGGAAGAAGATCCCCAATGAGCTGGATTGACTGACAGGTTTATGCACAGCAGGTATTGCGGGGGTGGCTATTGGCACGTTAGGCATGATTTTCTTCTTTCATACATAGATAAGGCTGCTGTGAATTAAAGCAGCCACCTAACAACAGCCCTTTGCCAGGTTCTGTGGTGAGCAGTGTGGACGCAAGCGTGATCACAGAGTGAATGGTCTCTCATCTCTGATCACAATCACCTGGTCTCCTTCATTGCATGGTCGGAGAGACAGCCAGGGATCAAAGCACAGCTGGCCCAAGTGGCAAGCAACCATAGGGTCTGGCCACGTCCAAAGGCCAAGGAAAATGTCCTTGAGGAAGGAACGCTTGATTTGAGGCTACACAGGCATTAATTTGGTGTAGAGGGCATGAGAGGGGAGTGCTGAAGGAGGAAACAGTGGGCAGAGGAGCTGATACGGGAGGAAGCTGTGTGTTACAGGGGCCTGACAGGTCATTGCATTCTGCAGCTCAATGAGAGGAGTGAATATGAGGCCAAAGAGCACTGGAGGGATGCAAGGTCAAAGTCAACGTGCAAGAGAGAGGGCTATGTTTAGACTAGGACACTAAAGTGCTATTCCTGGCTGATCTGGTGAAGACAGATTGGAGCAGGGCAGGAGGGGAGGCCAGGAGACCGAAGAGGAGGCGTGATAAGTCCCTGGACCAAGAGAGCAAAGACAGAGCTGGAGGACTTAAGCAATCTGAGCGAGACTGGAAAGCAACCCACACTTTCTCAGGGGGACGCTTAGTGGAAAACAGGCCGAGGGCCCACCCCAGTTACACAGAAGTCTCAGTGCATTGCCTTATGACGGAAATTAATTGTACATACGATTCAGATTTACCTCCCGGTGCACAATTACATTTCTCAGGGGAGCCTTCTGAACGCACAAGAAAGCCCTATAAATAATACATGTGTTGTATTAACCTGTGAGGAACAGAAGATGTTAATGCTGCAGCTAAGGGTAAGGGCTGGAGGACTCGAGCGCTGGGAGGCGGGGTTTAACCTGGGGAGGGGCGGCGGCCTCGAACCAGGAGTTCTGGCCTGGAAGATCTGGAAGTTTCACCTCTCAGGAGAGGGTGACATACCCAGGCATGAGAAGCAAGCTGCTGGTCTAGTGACCTGGCCAGCGGACAAGGGGGAGTGGCTAAGGAAAGAGTGGGTGGTGGGAGGAGAGGACACTTGGGCCAAGTGCTTCACACTTCAACCACCACCGCCACAAGTGTTGTCGTGTGCCAAGAGTCAGCTTTGACACATGGCGATGCCATGTGAAAGGGTACAGCTGCCATATAGCGCTCCCCCGGCCGCAAACTCTAAGGAGTAGATTCCTCAGTAGCTCTCTCTTGGAGCTACTGGGTGGATGTGAACCGTCAACTTTTCTTCTGTTAGCGACATGGTGCTTAATCCTTGCTGCACTAGGGATTCGAACCCTGAAAAAGGATTACTTTTTTTCCTTTAGGGAAAGGAACGGTATCTGAAAATTTTTTAGTTGGAAGAGACGGGAAGAGAATTGGAGAAGAGTAGAAGAGCCCATAGGATTAACCATAATAGGCCCAAGCCCAAACCCACTGCTACCAAACCCATTCTAACTTAAGATCACCCTTCAAGAGTTCGAGTCTGCAAATCTTTATGGGAGCAGATGGCCTATCTGGCTCCTACTGTTGCTCCAGGAGGTTTGAACTTCCAAACTTTTGCTTAGCAGCCCAACATCTCACCTGCTATGCTAATAATAAAAGAAAAGTGACAATATCGAGTCAATTCCCACTCACAGCAATCCTCCGCTAGGGGAGTCTGAGGCTGTATCGTAGCAGACAGAGATTATTCATCGAGTTGCTGGTGGATTCGAACCTCTGCAGAAGCCCAGTCCTTTGATGAGCAGCACAGCACATGTCCAGGGATCACACACCCTGCCCAGCACTTCAGCTGCAGGATCTCATTGACTCCTCACAGCAACCTTGGTGGTGAGGACTCTCACGCTCCCCATGTACAGATGTGACGACTGACGCTTGGAGAGAAGTGGTTTGCTCAGGCCACATAGTAAGTGGCCGAGCTGGGATTCAAACTCCAGTCTGCTTTTCTCAAAGTTTCTTGCTCCTTTTTCCACTTGCAAACCTAAAACTGTCCCATGAAGGAACTTTCCCTGAAAAGAGGGGACACACATATCAATTTTCCATCTCTCGAGCTGATTTTTGAGGGGATAAGAGGCGGAAATCTAAAGAAATACTTTTTTCTTTGGGTCAAGGAATGGTGTCTGGAGGGGCTTGTCACTTCCTCAAGCAGGCCTGTGAATCTTGGGGGATTTTTTTAAGTGGAAGAGACTATGACATCAAGTTTACCCTCTTCCACGCTGCTGGGGGTACAACAGAGTACAATGAGAGTACGAACTATTGTTGAGTCAGACCATTGAGTCAGAGCCGACTCATAGCTGACTCTCAGTGGATTTTCAGAGTCTAGAAATCACATGTGAGGAGACGGCTCATCTTTCTTCCACGGAGCAGCTGTGGATTAGAACCCTGTGCCTTTGAATTGGCAGGAAACTCCTTACCATTAAGCCACCAGAGCTCCCTGTACGAACTATTAGTAGCTTGCAAATAACATTGGAATCAACGACATGATTGATCTTCTGTGAAACAAGATGGGTATAAAAATGCCCACAGGAGGCACTCCCAGAGTCCCATTATTTGTGTTGTTGTTGTGTGTCGTGGAGTCAGAAATGACACATAGCTGACCCTCCAGTGGACTTTCACGGGCAGTAAATCACAAGGGAGATTGCCCATCCTTCTCGCATGAGTTAAGAAACCTGGGAATTCACAAAGATACTCTCACTGCACCTTCATTTGTCTTCAAGGACTTTGGTCATAACCTGGCCTGGAACTGGGAACCACTGCGGAATGTCCAGCAGAATCCAGGCTGAAAGGGGGGGAGGAGATCGCTGTACGATCTGCTACAGGGCGGAGACATGGCCGTGCTTAGGATGTGAACGATTCTCTTCAGAGAATGTTCTGTCCTGGATGGGGCGGGGTGTGCTCCATCTCTATCTAGCCATGGTTATATAGGCGTCTTCTGTGCTATAAAACTATCCATCTGTACTCGTAAGATTAATGTACCTGACTGTGGCAAGTTATGCTTCGATGAAAATGCCTTTGAAAAGAAAATAATCCATAGTGTCTACAGAAATTACTTTCTTCTCCCCTTGGCAACCTAATAGGCGGCCTCAGGAAAGGGCTAAATCTGGGGCGGAGGGTTCCCAATGATTTGAGAGAGCAAGGCTGAGAGTAGGGGGTCCCCAGAGAGTCTGGTTAACGCCCTCGCAGGAGACACTCCAGCCCCAGCTTCTGACTGGAAGGGCCAACAAGTGAGTCATGTCACAGGAGCACGTGGGTTCAGAAGCCAGATGAGTTGGCCTCAAATCTATCGTTTACATGATTTAGGGTTAAGGTTAGGTTCTCTGACTTTGAGCTAGCAACTCAATACTTCTGGTGCCTCAGCTTTCTCATCTGTGAAATGGGTATAATCAAAATGAAAAGTCAGTGAGATGGCCTTTCGTAAAGCACACAGTGGGCATCTGGGTGGAGACGATGGTTCATGCGCCTAGCTGCTAACCAAAAGGCTGACGCCTCAAGTCTGCCCAGAGGTGCTTTGGAAGAAAGGTGTGGCCATCTAAGCCCCAAAATATTGGCCTCTGGAAACCCTTTGGAGCGGCTCTACACACATGGGCTTCCCATGGGTTGGAGGTGACATCAAACCATGGATGTGGATTCCCTCCACCTGGACTGGCACCGCCCTCTGCTGGTCTCTCCACCACGGGCTTGCTCCTCACTGAGCAGCAGGAGTGGGTGGGCTGCCATCACCTCCTCGCTCACTGCGCCTTATGGAGACCACCGCTCACCTCCCTCCTCACCTCACTCTGCTCCCCAGGCAGATGGCCCGTCCCACCTCCCAACACAGATCACAAACGTGGCCCCTGGGTCAGGCCCGCCCCAGGCTTTGTAACTGCATTCCTGCAGCTCTCAGACCAGCTTGTTTCTGCTCTTCGCATCTCTCAGAATCTTCCCCCAACCCCATATCGTCCCCCAACCCCATGAGCAGTGGCCCTCATTACAGTCATTTCCCAGAGAAGAAAGCCGGGGCTTCTGAGGGGCTGTGTAGCTTGCCCACGCCTGGCTTCCCTTCCTCGGCCAGGTGTTTCAGTTCCAATGCCACCCCCTCTGAGAAGCCCACCTGGGATGGCCCCATCCCAGTCATCACCTGCCAGAAGCTCCAACTTACTTGATAAGAACTCGTTACTGGATTCCTGAGAGACTACTGGTGGCCTACCAGGCGAGGAGCCTGCTTACTGAATATAATTATTGTTGTTGTTGTGTCCCATCGGAACTGAACCATAGCTAATCCTCTGGTGTGTTTTCAGAGGCAGTTAACCGCATGGGAGGAGACGGCCCATCCTTCTCCTATGGAGCGGCTTGTGGATTTGAACCGCGTGCCTTTGGGATTGCAGGCCGCCGGAGCTCCCTATAATTATTATAATAAATAATAAAAAGATAGAAAGGCAGGCAGTTCTAAATCCACCAGCTGTTCTATGATAGATGAACAATTGAGCTGGGGATAACTCAATAGCAACATCTGGATTTCTGAGCAGTGCAAATCGTCAGCGCTGCTAGCTGAAAGTTTGACCGTTTGAGCCCACCCACAAGCTCTTTGAAGAAAGGTGTTCTACTTTCAAAAGCTCATAGCCTTGATGGCAATCTTCTTCTGCTCACGTGGGGTCATCCTGGGCTGGAATTGACTCAAAGACAGCTATCAAAAGCATCAACACAGTGATCACAGCCATCTAAGATGGCTTTCTCTTCCGGGTCGCCCTGCCTTCTGTCTGTTCGTTGGCTAGATGCTGAGCTCCGTGGGGACTGTGTCTGTCACGTCCACTGCTGTATCCATGCATCTACGATGGTGCTTGGTCTGGAAAAAGTGTTCACAGATGTTTGCTGAATGAATGAGGAGGTAAACCTATGCACCAGCAGCCCTGTAGGAGAGAGATGGGTGGTCTTCTCTCAAGCCTGGAGGGTCAGCTCTGAGTCCGATCCAAGCCCTCAGCGATGAGTATTATCCTCAGTACCATCATAAAGTCGCACAACCAGCCCTGTGTCCATAAGCCATTTCCAAAGTATTTGCACATTTCCCTTCCTCCACCTCAATAACAAGGATCACAACCTTGGGGGGGACTAGCCCCCCATGACCCCATTTTATAGATGTGCAAACTGAGGTCCTGGATGTGGAGGAATCCCAGTGGCTTCTTTTTCACAAACAAAGGCGGTTCCCATGACATGCTTCTCTCTCCCTGGGGCTTTTCCTCTCCTCTTTGTCTGATTTATTGCAGCCTGGAAATAAAGGAACCAGATGCCTCACTCCTTCTGTTGTTTTTTACTGCTTTTCCGGACCAGCTTTCTGCCAAGGATTTGGCTTGGAGAGAGCCGTGACCAAAAATGTCCTGTTTATCCTCCCACTGAGAAATCGTGGATGGAGCCAGCAGCTGGAAACAGGGTCTGTGAAGGGCTTGAGGGGACACTCTGTCAGGAAAGGACAGCCTACCTGTGAGCCCCCCCTAGAGTCTGAGCAGCTCTCTCTAGACCCCAGACATCTCACACTGGGGAAGGTGTGCCCAGAGTTGTAGTTTTCCTTGGTTTCCACCGGGCAGATGTTTGGCTTTCACAGACCAAGCATCTGAATGGCTGAAAGCATTTCTGGTTCTCTTCCAGATGTTGATGTCCACAGCACCTTAGCTGGAAAAACTTGACTCATGGAGGATTTCAGGCAAGGGGACCAGATGCCAGGAGCAATTCCACATCCCTCCTCCCATTTCATCCTTATTAAGCAGGCTGAATGGTGCAATCAGCTTAATTTTATTGATAAAAAAGGGAAGCTCAGAGAGGTCAAGTGATTTTCTCAGACTCGCACAGCTTTCCATCATTTGATTATTATAATAATTATATTCCATAATAATGATTCCAGTAATATTATTCTTTATTCTATCTTTTCTATGTCTTTTGCTGGGCACCTATTATATGTCAGGCACTGTGTGAGGCTCTGGGAAATGCCAATAGGCACTACTTTCTTCTCTGAAATATGAAACACATTGGTTTGTGGCAGAGCTGGGATTCGAACTCACAACTGCCTATTACTATGTTTATACTATGTATACACTTTGGCCATGCTGTCTCCGGAGGAGCCATGGGTGGCTTTGAGCTGCCAGACAATCTTGGTCTTTGGGTTCTCAGCACAAATTCGATATGGACACCACCACCAGAACTGTCTCTCTGGAAGGTAGTCATCACAGCTTGTGAGAAACTGCAAAACCTAGCATCAGTGAGAAAGAAATTAGGGTGACCTGGGCCTTCCTGTCTAGATAACAGCATGGCTTTCAACCTATAGTCTTACCGGAAAAGCCTATTCTGCTCGTTTGTTTGAAGCAGAGCGTCATTCTTGTCATCTTCTTATTTAACAAATGCTACTCTCAGGCAAAGTCGGCTGTCAGGGGTTTCTCCAAAATCCTGAAGAGCAATGATGTCAGTTTCAAGACCAAGGCGCACCTGCTTTGAGCCATGGTCTTTCCAATCACCATCTGAGAGCTGGACAATGAACAAGGACGAAAGAACAGTCAATCTCCTTGAGTTGTGGTGTTGAAGGGGAGCACTGAACAAACATATCCTGGAGAAGACACAGCCAGAATGCTCCTTGGTGGCAAGGATGGTGAAGTTTGTCTCACATACGTTGGGCATGTTGTTAGAAGAGGCTATTTCTTGGAGAGGAATACTGTGCCTGGAAAGGTGGAGAGGGTCAGCAAAAGAGAGGAAGACTCTCAATGAGGTGGATTGATACAGTGACTGTGACAATGAACTCAAGTGTGTTGGAGGTGATAACGATGACCCAGGATAAGATAAGGTGCTGTTCATGGGGTCGCTGTGAGTCATTGTTAATTCAGCAGCAACACCAACACTCTCTTCCCAGCCAGACAAGCTCTTGGGACCATCTGGACTAAGTTCATGCACTACAGAGACCTTTTAGAATTTCCAGTAGAAGCATCTGCTGCAATAATTTCTCCATTATTTCTGCTGTTTGCAGTTCACTCTGCACCTTAAAACATAATATGAAAAAAGTCATTATGATTATTTTTAAGATCTTTGTAGTCCAGGTAGTGGTGGCCCTTTGCGATTGCCTGCCAACCCAGAGGTGGGCAGTTCAAATTCACCTAGCGGTTCTGTGGAAGAAAGAGCTGGCAACCCCTGTCCTTAAAGATCACACCCTAGAGAGCTCTCCAGGGCAGTTTTGCTCTCTGACACATGGTGCCACCTTAAGTCAAGGGCCAGCATGACAGCAGCTTAATTACAATATCAGCAGCTAAGACCATAGCTAATAGCTGTGAGACACATTTCACAGATGAGGAAACAGGTCCTGTAAGGTGACGTCCCCTGCCCCAGGTGACTTGATGGATTGGGGTCACATGGAGCTGGGCATTGAGGCCAGCTCGGTCTGTCCTCATAGCTATTTAGCCCTGCATAGGGCTGCATCTTTGGAGGGCTTGGGGTTTCTGCAGACTGTGGACTAGCACAGTTACAATGGAACTTCTGCTCATGGATATAGACGTGCTTGCTGGATTTCCAAGAACCTTGTTATGGGGTGAGGGATCAGACTGGGAAAGTTTCACGGAAGAGGCTGGACTTTGATGGCGCCCTCAGCTTCCTAATGCCTCTGTAATGGGATTAGCTCTGCCTGGAATTCTGGGCCTGTTCATCCTTCTTTTGCTCTACATGTGGGGTCTGATGAGGTTGTCAGGAACTAACAACCTCAGATGTTCTGTGCGTGATATTGTTCACTGTAGGACTCCAGACATTATTCAGGTACACCTACCTTGACCTTGCTGTACACTATTGTCCGTGGGCCAGGAGAGGGAGAGCCCTATTTTTTCCCAGACAGCTTCAGCCAAGTGGCCAAGCAGCAAAGCCAAGGTAAAGGTGATTGTGACACGAGCTCAGGGCGCTGCAGCCAAGAGTGAGTGTGCCTTGGAGAAGGTGCAAACAGGGCACCTCTTAGAGGAAGGCTGAGAAGCTTTGCTCTCACATTACTTAGGGTATGTTGTTAGGAGAGGTCAGTCCTTGGGGTGAAAAATTTACAGAAACAAAAATTCTCACTACTGGACCAATGAGTGAACCCATGATAAAGAGAAGACTGCAGTTGTCAAGGATTTTGGGGTTTTTTGTGTTTTTTTTTTTTTAAATTATTATTATTTTTGTGTGAGTGTACTGTAAAATCAGATCTGACTGGTACAGGAGGAGATTGTCCCTCCTTTCCCAGCAGAGCATCTGGTGGATTTGAACCGTGCGCCTCTGGGATTGTAGTTGCAGCTCCTTGCCACTAGGCCACCAGAGCTCCCCAAGGATTTTGTTTTACTTGGAGCCACAATCAGTGTTTACAGAAGTGTCAGACAAGAGGTAGCACATTGGACAAATCTTGTGCAAAAGACCTTTTAAAAGTGTTCAAAAGTACACACAGTCAAATGGATTGAGAAATTATGGTACATTCACACGATGGAATAGTACACAGCACACAGGAACAATGATTTTGTAAATCACTACCTAAATTGGGAGAGACTGGAGAGCATTATGCTAAGTGAACTAACTCAGTCCCATAAGGACAAATACTGTGTAAGACCATTATTGTAGAACTTGTATGAGGTTCCAAAGAGGGAAGCAGAGGGGTGAGGATGAATGGGGTGGGCGATTAATCATAGGGTTGCATAATTTGGTGGGTGGTGGGAAGGGTGGGTGAAGGAAATGGGAAAGATCCAGTGTGAAAAACAATGTATATGAACTTTGTAAGTAAACCAGCATAAAATAAAAAAAATTATTTAAAAAGAATGTTCAAAAGTCAAAGTTTCAATTTAAAGATTAAGGTGTTCCCGCCCCAAAGGTGGTGTTTTCCATTGTTTTATATGCGTGAATTGACAAAAGAGCAAACAAATCTGTCTTGAAAGTGTAACCAGAGAGCTTCTTAGAGGCAAGGACAAAACTTTGCCTCATTTACTCTGAATATATCCTCAGGACGAATCAATTCTCGGAGAGAGACATTAGTTGGAAAAGGTGGAGAGAGTGGGAGAAGTAAAGGAAGATCCCAACAAGATGGATTGACCACAGTGGGTCACCATGACAGAGATTTTGCAGGTGGTTCAGGATGGGACAAGGTTCAGGTCTGTTGATCATAGAGCCGCTATGAGTTATTGTCTGCCTGACAGAACCTGACAACATACACATGGTGAGCTGGCCAATGAATACGGAGGAGTGAAGACTTGATGCATTTGAATTATGATGTTGGTGAAGAATGTGGAATACACCATGAACTGCCAGAATAAACAAAACTCTCTTGGAATTAATACAGCTGGAATGTTGCTGCTTCTTTTTTTCTGTGAAAAACTAAATGCTTTAATGAGGCTATCTTATTTCATTGGATGCGTTAATATTGATCCATATATACATGCAACGGACCATACAGAAATTATTGCTGCACCCAACGGCAGCGACTGTTACTAACATTTCAGTCCCAAGTATCCAAAACAGTCATTTGTGATTTTTTTCCAAGAAATAGGGTTTATTAACAATGTACATGAACTTTGCAAGAAAAATGGTATAAAATAAAAATGGAAGAATCCCCCTTAAAAAGAAAAAAATAGAATTTTTATTTTATACTGTTGTGCCAAGAAATTTGGAGAACAGCCAGCTGGCCCACTGACTGGAAAAGATCAATATTCGTTTCCATTCCAAAGAAAGGTGACCCAGCAGAGTGCAGAAATTATAGAACAATATCATTAATATCACATGCAAGCAAGATTCTGCTGAAAATTATCCAAAAACGTTTGGAACAATATGTCAACAGAGAACTTCCAGATGTGTAGGCTGTATTTAGAAGAGGTCGTGGTACTAGGGATATTATAGCTAATGTTAGATGGATCTTGGCAGAAAGCAGAGAATACCAGAAGAATGTCTATCTGTGCTTCATTGACTACGCAAAGGCTTTTGATTGTGTGGATCACAACAAGCTGTGGCTGACTCTGAAAAGAATGGGAATCCCAAAACATTTGATTGTGCGAATGTGAAACCTATACTTGGACCGAGAGGCAGTTGTCAGAACAGAACAAGGAAACACTACATGGTTCAAAATCAAGAAGGGGGTCCGTCAGGGATGTATTCTGTCTCCATACCTTTTCAATCTGTATGCAGAACAGATCATCCGAGACTCTGGACTATATGAAGAGGAATGTGGCATCAGGATTGGTGGTAGAATCATCAACAACCTGCATTATGCGAATGACACAACCCTGCAACTGAGGAGGACCTGAAGCACTTGCTGCAGAAGGTCAAGGACTGCAGCGTCCTATATGGACTGAAGCTCAACATCAAGAAAACAAAGATTCTCACCACTGGGCCAATTGGCAATATCAGTATGGATGGTGAAGAGATTGAGATAGTTAACAGTTTTAGTTTACTTGGCTCCACAATCAGCCACAATCTTGGTAACAGCAGCCAGGAAGTCAAGAGATGAATTGCATTGGGAAAGTCAGCTGTGAGGGACCTCTCAAGAGTACTGAAGAACAACGTCGTCAGGCTGGAGACCAAGGTGCTCCTGATCCGCGCTATAGTCTTTGCAATTACGTGCTATGCATCAGAGAGTTGGACAGGGAATAGGGTTGATAGAAAGAGAATTGATGCCTTTGAGCTGTGCTGCTGGAGAAGAGTGCTGAATATACCATGGACTGCTAAGAGAACAAACAGGTTTGTCCTGGAGAAGGTGAAGCCGGAATGCTCCCTGGAGTCAAGGATTCTGAAGCTTCGTCTGACATAGTTTGGGCATGTTGCAAGGAGGAACTGGTCCTTGGAGAGGGACATCATGTTTGGGAGAGTGGAGGAGCGGCGAAGGAGAGGAAGACCTTCGATGAGATGGATTGATTCTGGAACTGGAGTGGTGGCAATCAGTGCGTTTGAGATGGCTAGGTTGACACAGGATAGAACAGCGTTTAGGGCTCTTGTACATAGGGTTGCTATGAGTCGCAAATTACTTGATGGCACATAACTACAACAGCATCAACATCAGTGCATTATTCAACAAATATTAAGTACATTTTTGTGATTTTTTTGTGTATTATTTTTTGCAAAACCTATACTTGGACCAGGAGTCAGTCATCAGAACAGAGCAAGGAAGCACTGCATAGTTCAAAATTGGGAAGAGTACGCCAGGGCTGTATCCCTTGTGGCCTGATGCATGACACCAGCTTCCTACGGAAAGGTGACACTTCACCAGCCTGGTGCCCTTAGTCACTCTTTGGGCACTTGTCAGACCCATAGAGCCGGTGGCCCTGTCCTCAGTCCTGGTAAGTGGCAGAGAGCACTAGGGAGTTAATTCAGGTGGGAGAGACAATCTTCATCGGGAGGTGGCTGGTGGAATGTGCACACTTTGCCCCCTTTCTCCTTTGAAAGCCTCTCTGGGTATGGACATGAGGAGGAGGCAAAAAGACTGGATAGAAGCCCTCTCCTCTGGTCCTGTCTCCATACCTTTTCAATCTACATGCAGAACAGATCATCTGGGAGGCTGGGCTCTATGAGGAGGAATGTGGCAATGGGTCTGGAGGAAGACTCATCAACAATCTGTGTTATGCAAATGACACAACCCTGCTTGCTGAAACTGAGGAGGACCTGAAGCTGCAGAAGGTCTTCAATATAGATTGAAGCTCAACATCAAGAAAACCAAAATTCTCACCACTGGGTCGATTGACAGCATCATGATAGATGATGAAGAGATTGAGATTGTTAACTGTTTCAGTTCGCTTGACTCCACAATCAACAGCAGCCAGGAAATTAAAAGATAAATTGCATTGGGATAGTCTGCTGTCAGAGACCTCTCCAAAGTACTGAAGAGCAATGATGTCAGTCTGGAGTCTAAGGTGCCCCTAATCCAGACCATAGTCTTTGTAATTACTTGTTATGCATCAGAAAGATGGACAATGACTAGGGATGATAAAAGGAGAATTGATGCCTTTGAGCTGTGGTCCTGGAGAAGACTATTGACTATACCACGGACTCACGGACTACCAGAAGAACAAACAGGTTCATCCTAGAGAGGATGAATCCAGGCTGCTCCTTGGAGGCAAGGATTCTGAATCTTTGTCTGACATACTTTGGACACACTGCGAGGGACCAGTCCTTGGAGAGGGACATCATGCTTGCGAGGGTGGAGGGACAGCACATGAGAAGAAGTAAGGTTGTCATAGGATAGAGCAAGTTTTAGGGCTTTCGTGCATAGGGTCGCTATGAGTCACAGGCAACTCTAGGGCACATAACAACAACAATAACAACAACAACAACATTGCTTTTTGCTTTATTAGCTGGAAAATGAATAAGGATGACAGCAAAAGAATTGATGCCTTTGAGCTGTGGTGTTGGAGAAGAGTTGAATCCCATGGACGGCTAAGAGAATGAACAGATATGTCTTGGAGAGGGTGCAGCTGGAGTGTTCATTGGAGGCAAGAATGATGAGTCTTCACTTCACATACTTTGGGCATGTTGCTAGGAGGGACTATTCCTTGGAGAATGACATGATGCTGGGAAGGATGGAGGGTCGGCGAAGGAGAGGAAGACCCTCAACCAGGTGGATTGACACGGTGACTGCTGCAATGGGCTCTTGTGTGTCAGGAAGTGTGAGGATGGTGCAGGATAGAACAGGGTTCAGATCTTTTGCTCATAGGGTTGTTACTGTGTTCAACTCAACAGCACCTATCAACAACAACAAGTTTCTTTATTATTTTAAAACAACCAGTAAGAACAGTGTCATTCTATACATGACAGTGTTGGTTGTGTGGTAGAATACTTCTTAGAAGAGAGGATGGGAAGACCTTGGATGTGGAGGAGCCAGCACCTAGGAGACACCATGCTTGGTAAAGGAGAGGACTGGCTAGCGAGAAAGACCCACAACAAGACTGATTGACACTATGGCTGCAATACGGGGCTGAGTCATAGTAATGACTGTGAGGATGTTGCAGGATCAGGCAACATCCAGTTGTGTTGTGTCTCAGGCCATGCTGTATGTAGACCTAACAATAACTATAGACCCACTGGACTGGGATCGTTCAGTGGCAGAGTGCCTGCCTTCCAATCACATGACTGGGATTAATACCTGGCTAATATCCCTTGTGTATCCATCTGTCCAGTGCAGGATCGAATGATGGAATGATGCTGAATGGTTTCAAGGGGAACTTCCAGACTAAGATGGACTAGCAAGAAAGGCCTTGCAATCTTCTGAAAGAACGCTAGGGAGCACAGTGACCTGTTCTGCAAAAGATCTTGCAGATAGTGTCGGATGTGACAGTGGGAACAGGGCTGAGGTCAACATGAATTGAGGGCCAACGAGACAGCAGTCAACGATAAGCCCACCAACCAGCATCTGGTAAAGTGTGTCTCCTTCTACTCTCATCTCCCCAGCACCCAGGAGTCCTCAATCCTTTTCCTGCAGACCCTGCCCCTCCTCTCCCTTCCTCTGTTCTGCTCTGCCACACTCAAGCTCCAGCAGCTGCATTTAATTGGATTTAATGTAATAATTTTATTGGTGCCTTTTGGTTCAGGGGACGCAGAGGCCTCTGGGTAATTTGCACATTTTTAACAAACCATATAAAGAGCTGATAAGGATAAACAAGTCCATTTTAATTGGATTAAGAGGGAGCTTAGCTTGGGGACTGCAAACCACAGAGGAGCTGAAGGGGAAAAGGATTCTCAGAAATTTCAGATTTTCTGCCTGTTCAAACATCCCCTAGAACACTTTGCATACTTCCTTTCTGGACAAATTGTGGATTGGCGAATCTAATTTCCTCTTCCCTTCCCTACTCTCCTGCCTGTGATGGGCTGTAGGGCAAGTGGTTCAGTCCACTAGTTTTGACCCAAGTCTAAGTTCAAATCCTAACTCTGCATTCTGCATGATTAGCTTGAGAAATTAATTTAACCTTCGAAATTTCATTTTCCTACTTGTGAAAGGAGGCAATGATGGTCCCAATCCTTAGGGCCAGTGTAAGTAGTATTTGTTGGTTAAGTTGTCTGCCGCTTTATGTTGTCATTAGGTCCCATCAAGCTATGGCTTATAGCGACCCTATGAACAACAGATCTGAATCCTACTCTATCCTGTGCCATTCTCACCGCCCCTGATATACTCAAGCATGCTCATACAGTGACTGTGTTGATCTGTCTCGTTGAGAGTCTCCCTCTCTTTCACTAACACTCCACCCTTCCAAGCATGATGTCATTTCCCAAGGACTAGCCCCTCCTAACAATATGTCCAAAATATGAGAGAAGTTTCATCATCCTTCCCTATAAAGAGTACCCTGGCTGCGCTTCCTACAAGACATACTTGTTAATTCTTTTGGCAGTCTGTGGGATATTTAGTACTCTTCTCCTACACCACAACTCAAAGGCATTGATTCTTCTCCTGCCATCTTTTTTCATTGTCAACTTTCAATCCATAGGTGGTGATTGTTGTTGTTATGTACCATGAAGTTGCCTGTGACTCATAACAACCCTATGTACAATAGCTGTGAAGCATTCCCTGTTCTGAGCCCTTCTCTCTGACCTCGATACACCTAGCCCCTTTGTCTTAGTTACCATAATAGTACATGTCATCCAGGGTCTTCCTCGCTTGTGCAGTTCCTCCACCTTTCTGAGCATGATATCCTTTTCAATGCATGTTGTTTGTTGTTGTTATGTGGTATCGAGTCACCTGTGACTCATAACGATCCTATGTACAACAGCCCTGAACCCTGCTCTATCCTGTGCCAATCTCATTGTCTCTGACACACATACCCCCATTATCTCAATCACTGAATCAATCCATCTCATCGAGGGATTTCCTTTCCTGTGCTGTCCCTCCACACTCCCAAGCATGACATCCCTCTCCAAGAACTAATCTCGCCTTGCAACATGTCCAAAGTATGTCAGATGAAACTTCAGAATCCTTGTCTCCAAATAGCAGCCTGGCTTCACCCTCTCCAGGATGAACCTGTTCTCCTGGCAGTCCATGGTATAGTCAATAGTCTTCTCCAGCACCACAGCTCAAAGGCATCAATTCTCCTTCTATCCTCCCTAGCCATTGTCCAACTTTCTCATGCATAGCAAGTAATGAAAAAGACTTTGACCTGGATCAGGCACACCTTAGTCTCCAGACTGACATCACTGCTTTTCAGTACTTTGGAGAGGTCTCTGACAGCAGATTTTTAATGCATAGGAAGTAATTGAAAATATCATGGCTTAAATAAAGCTTTTTTTAAAAAAAAATTCAGATGTATATATTCAGAAACAGATGTTTTTGTTGTTATGTGCCATCGAGTTGCTTGTGACTCATAGTGACCCTATGTACAACAGCTCTAAACTCTGCTCTGTCCTGTGCCAATCTCATTGTCTCCGACACACTCATCCCGATTGCCCCAGTCGCTGAATCAATCCACCTCCCAGAGGGCCTTCCCCTCCTGCACCTGCCCTCCACCCTCCCAAGCATATGTCCTTCTCCAAGGACCAGTCTCTCCTTACAACATGACCAAAGTATGTCAGATGAAGCCTCAAAATCCTTGCCGCCAAGGATCAACCCGGTTTAACCCTTTCCAGGATCAACCTGTTTGTTTTTTTAGCAGTCCATGGTACACTCAACGCTCTTCTCCAACACCAAAACTCAAAAATATCAATTCTCTTTCTGCCCTCCTAGTCATTGTCCAACTCTCTAACTCATAACAAGTGATTGCAAAGACCATGGCCTGTACCAGATGCACCTTAGTCTCCAGAGACACACCAGATAGTGAGGATAAAATATGTGACTTAAAAGTCACACAGCATCTTTTTCGTTCCCAATTTCCATATCAGGGCCCCTGGCTCCACCTTTTTCTTTGGTAACAGGATTAACACCATCAGGAAATTTTCCCAGTGGTTCTTTATAGAAATAGGAATCTCCTGGGGCATCAAAACAACCTTCTAATACTTGAGCACCACAACAAGATAAAGGTAAATAATCCAATAGAAAAATGGGCACAGGATATGAACAGGCACTTCACCGAAGACGACATTCAGAT
>NW_006399901.1:4413423-4423875 GCF_000299155.1 Elephantulus edwardii | reverse complement strand
ACACACAAAAAAAAAACCAAAACAACCTTCTAGTAACTTTGGCTTCTTAAGGGATTGTTTTGGGGGTTCGAACTTTCATCCTTGAGCAGAACTTGTTTTCCTCAAAGAATGACACAATGACGGTGGTTCTGCAGCTCTCCACGTGGTGGCCCAAGGGCTGCCAAGCTGCCTGGTTAGGCCCCAAGCAGTCATGGTGCCGACTCCTTACACTTCAATCTTTAAACTGACAATACTGTCTTTAAGCACCTTTGCAACATCCCTGACACCAGATTTTCCTAATGCATTAGGTCTTCTGATTTCCTATTATTATTATTAATAATGAAAATTTACAGAGGTTTTGGACTTCCATTCATTCATTGTTACACTTTTCTCCCTGCCCACCCCTCCCCTCCAGTTCATTCTTCTCCTTGGAAAGTAAAAGAAAAATTCTTTCATTGTTATACAATCCCTCCCCTGAAGTCCATTTCACTGTGCAGCCTTTGTTCTCCTGTCATGACAATAATACCTAAATACATATACCTTTTAAATAGTTCTCTTCCCTCATCTGTTTCAATACAGTATATTTATCCCATCTTTCTCAGCACCCCCCCCCCAAACCTCTATGTCAGTTCCGTTTTACAACAGTGGCACCATGCAGTATTGGTCCTTTTGTGACTGAGATATTTCACTCTGCATAATGTCCTCCAGGGTCACCAATTTTGAATAATACTGAATTAATTCCTTGTTTTTCAATGCTGCATAGTATTCCATTGTGTGAATATACCAGAGCTTCTCTATCCATTTGTTTGTTGATGGGCACTTAGTTGTTTCCAACTCTTTGCTATTGTGCACAAATCCGTGATAAACTTGGGTGTGCATGTATCTACTTGGGTGGCAGTTATGGTTTCTCTGGGGTATATTCCAAGTAGTGGAATTGTTGGGTCAAATGGTATTTCTATTTGCAACTTTTTGAGAAAGTGCCATACAGTCTTCCACAGTGGTTGCACCATTTTACACTGCCACCAACAATGAATAAGTGTTCCAGTTTCTCCACAACCTCGCCAGCATTTTTGTTTGCTGTTCTGTTAAATTTTGCTATTCTTGCTGGGGTGCGATGATATCTCTTAGTTGTTTTGATTTGCATCTATCTCAGAGCTAGGGATTTTGAACATTTCTTCATGTGTTTGCTGGCCATCTGAATGTCTCCTTTGGTGAAGTAGAAAACTATCTGCAGAAAACTCAACCAGATCCACATTTCAGCCCGTACACAAAAACCAACTCAAGGTGGATCATGGACCTATGACTAAAACCAAGGACTATAAACTTCATTAAAGAAAAGCTTGGAAGAACTGTAGACGTCCTAATCCACAACATCAACAGTCTTCCAAGCATCCTGAAAAATCTACAAGCAGGAGGGGATAAAATAGATGAATGGGACCTTCTAAGAATCAAATCCCTATGCACATCCAAAAACTTCTCCAACAGGGTAAAAAGGGAAGCCACTGACTGGGAAAAAGAATTTGGTATTGACATGTCAAATAAGGGACTTATATCTTTTTATTTCTTGTCTGCTGGTACTAAATGTCTTGATTGCAGATTCAAGTAGATTAAATTGTTAACAAATTTAGTGTTGTCCTACTCTATCATGATGCTGGCTATTGGGCCAATAGAGAGGATTTTTGTTTTCTTAGTATTGAGTTGTCCATATTGAAGACTGTAGTACTTAATCTTCTGCAGCATTTCAAGCCCTCAGTTTTAGCAAGCAAGGTCATGTGATCTGCACAATGCAAGTGGTTGGTGAGTCTTCCTCCAATCCTGATGCCACATCCTTTTTCATAAAGTCCAGCTCTCAAATTATTTGCTCAGCATTCAGATTGAGTAAGTATGGAGAAAAGAAACAACCCTGACACACACCTTTCTTGAGATGTGTTGTTGTTAGGTGCCCTCAAGTCAACTGGCAACTCCCAACAGCCCCCAAATGACAGAGTAGGACTTCCCCATAGTGTAAGACATTTAAGTTGCTAAATAAAAGCCCAGTGGATTGGATTTTCCAGCGGTTCCTTGGGAGAAAGATGGGTAGTCTCCTCTTGTAGAGATTTACAACCTCACCCAATGGAAGGGGGCCATGAACTGGAATAATTTTGAAGGCAGTGGGTTAATATTCATAAGAGCTGACCACAGAGTGCTTTATCCTGTTTAGGCTCTAGATGGGTTCAAACTGCCAACCTTTCAGTTAGCTAATATTATTAATAGGGACTGCCGAAAGAGCTAACAAGTCTGTCTTGGAGGAAGAGCAACCAGGGTGTTCTTTAGAGACAAGAATGCTGAAACTTCGTCTCATATACTTTGAGATGTTATCTGGAGGGGCCAATCCTCAGAAAAAGGACATCATGCTGGTAAAAGTGGAGGGCCAGGAAAAGAGCAGAAGACGCTGAACAAGCTGGGTTGACACAGTGAGTATAACAATGGGCTCAGCATGTCAGACATCATCAAGGCTCAGATCTGTTGTTTGTAGGGTCGCTAGGAATCAAGCTGACTTGACAGCACCTATAACAGCAACAACAACAATAGCATACATGGAGTCTCTGCATGGTGCAGGTGTTCCGGGTTAGTGGTACAGTCCATGCAGAAGTGCCTCGGAAGAAAGGCCGAGGGATTTGCTTTCCAAAAAATCCAGCCCATGGACCTCAATTCTACCAGGGCAAGCAGGATGTCTCCAGGCATTGCCATTTTGTAGAGGTGGTCATATCACAATCCGTTAACCCTGAATAAAGGTCCATGTGGCCTATCCAATCAGCTCACCTGAACAGCTGAACTGAGTCTATGGCAACGGGTATGGGAAGAGCTGCACTTCTCAAATCTTAAAGACCATACATATCCCCTAGGATCCTATTATCATGTAGATCTGAGTCTCGGGGTCTGGGGCAAGCCTAAGAGTTTGCATTTTTATGGAGCTCCCAGAGGATGCTGGGGCTGGTCCGTGGACCACAGCTGGAGCAGCAAGAGCATTAAAGGGTTGATGCAGGCATGATATGAGAGAGAGTTTGTGTAACCCCATAGTCAGTCTTCTGGACAGCGTTTAGCCCCTCTGGGACAGCACAGGAGAGGAAGACCCCCCGTGAGATGGAGTGATACAGTAACTGGGGCGGTGGGGTTGGTGTGTCGGAGTCAGTGAGACTGGCTCAGAACAGGACAGGCTTCAGAGCAGGTAACTCAACGACACATAACAACAAACTTCGAAAGCAGATGTTGGGGAGCAAGCACCCTGGGAGACTGATTATGGGTCAGGGGCCAGAAATTTATAGACGGGGTAGGAAATTTCATCAACAGTTTCTTATTTTGTCTTAAACTGCATGGTTATCTGCATTTGACTGGAGAATGTTAAGGAAGGAGAGTGTGGGACTCGAGTGGCGTGGGGAACGTAGCAATAGTAAAGAAGTAACCATCCCGTGGGGAGAGAGACCAGCCCAACTCCACTGAAGCAGGAGTGTGAAAGCCTTTGAAAAGGCTGTGATGATAGGAGCACATGGATTTTGAGAGTGGGGGCAGGAAGGACTCAGAGAGGTAGACAAGGAAGCACCTCTTCTAAAGTTTTAAAGGAAGAACATGAAATCCATCTGTTAGTTTAACATTAAACCTTTCCTGTAACACGCAAGAGTAAGGAATTTTTCTCTAGCAAAATGAAACAAAAACAAATCAAATCTATTATCTGTTGTCATTGCTGTTAGGTTATCATCGAGTTGATTATGACTCACAGAGAGCCTATGAACAACAGACCTGAACCCTGTCCTATCCTGGGCCATCCTCATCCTCTCTGGCACCTGAGTTCATTGCTGCAGTCAGTCTATTTCATTGAGGGCCGTTCTGTCTTTTGCTGAACCGCCACCTTTCCAAGCATGATGTCCCTTTCTAAGGAAGCCCCTCCTAGTAACATACCCCAGGGAGCTCTGGTGGCCTGCTCGTAAAAGACTGTGCTGCCATCACAAAGGCCTGCAGTTCAAACCCAGCAGCTGTTCCAGGGGAGAAGGATGGCCAATCTCTTCCCATTCAGTTTTACTGCCTCTAAAAACCTGCTGGAGGGTCAGCTGTGAGTTGGTTCCAACTCAGTGGTACTCCACACCAACAAAAACATGGCCAAATGTGAGAAGAAACTTCGACATGTTCACATCTAAGGTGGACATTGACCGAGCTTCCTCCAAGACATAACTGTTTGTTGTTTGGGTAACCTGTGAGATATTCAGTACTCTTCTCCAACACCACGACTCACAGGCATCGACTCTTCTTCTGCTGTCCTTAGTCATTGTCCAGCTCTGAGATGCATTTTGAGGGACTGAAAAAGACCATGGCCTGAATCAGGAGCAACTTAGTCCTTAGTGGCTCCCAATTCATTGTGACTCCTTGTGTTAGAGAAGACCAGCTCTCAACACTGTTTTAGAGAAGAAGCCCTGGTGGCACAGTGGTTAAAAGCACCCAGATGCTAATGAAGAGGTTGGTGATTCAAACCTAGCAGTTGGTGCGAAGAACGATGAGACAGTCTGTTTCTGTAATGATTTACAGTCTTGGAAACTTCACGGGGCATTTCTGCCCTGCCTTTTAGGCTGGACTCCATGACAGTGAGCGAGTTAATCTTCACAGCAGCAGATCACCAGGCCTTACTTACGTGGTACTGGCGAGGGACTCTTGAATCCACAATCTCCAGGTTAGTCTCTCTCTTTCTCTGATTGCCATCAAATCAGATCCAACTCACAGCTGATCTACCATTGGGTTTCCCAGACTGTAAATCACCCGGGGGGAGACTGCTCCTCTTTCTCCTTCAGAGCTGCTGGGGATTCAAACTGCCAAAGCTCAGCCTTTGGGTGAACAGTGCAGCTCTTCACTGACTACACCACCAGAGCTCAGGTTCAAATGGATCGTGCTGTACAGGACCCTTCCCTTTAAAAAAAGGCTTGGAAAAATGTCACCTTTGCCACTCCACACTGTATTTAAGAGTTTTCTTTTGTAAAAAATAGTGTTTCTATTCCTGAATGCTCTTCAATTTCCTATATTTCAGTGAAATTCCAGATGCTTCAGGAAACTGTGGTTTCCTTATGGCCATTCCAGTAAAAGCGGATCTTTTGTGGTCTCATTGACAGGCTGGTTCTGACAAGAATATTAACTTCTGAAGGCATACATCCTGAAGGAATCCTGGGAGTTTTCGTTGCACACACAAGTCTGTTCAGGAAGGATGTTCTATAAGAAAACAACGCAACACTTCTAGAATTGTACCGGAACAGGAAGAAGGCTGGGGTCTCTCATCTGTGGAACAGACAGGGCTGGGTTCCTGGGGATGGTGACTTGTAACACAGAAGCAGAAGAGGAAATCAAATGTCCATAGGACCAATCATCTAAATAGCAAAATTCAAGGCACAGTTCTAATTGGTATTTTAAAAAATTGTTTTATACTGGTTTACATGCAAAGTTGGTTCGTAAAGTTCATATACATTGTTTTTCACTCCAGACCCTTCTCCTTTCCTTTACCAATCCTTCTCTGCACCCATCAAATTGTGCGACTCTCTATTTAAGCCCCTCCCTCCCCACTTGAACCCTCAAATGTGCTCTAGAGTAATGAGCCTATATAGTATTTGTCTTTATGAGACTGAGTTAATTCACTTAGCATAATGCTCTCCAATCCCTCCCATAATAATTTACAAAATCATTGCTCCTGCACGCTGCATAGTATTCCATTGTGTAAATGCACCATAATTTCAATGGAAAAGAAATTTGAATTTGTGTAAACAAGACCAAACCTTCAAGAACTTTCAAGGGGAATCCTTCACACAGAGACACCAAAGGAAAGTGGATGGGCCATAGTAACAAAAAACAACAAAAAAGGAAACACAGCAAAATGGCAATGATAAAACCTGGTCTCTCAATAATCACACATAACAGCAGTGGACTTAATGAATCAATCTAGTGGAAAAGAATAGCAGAATGGATCAAAAAGCAAAGCCCATCTAATTGTTTTTTAACCCACACATTTCACTAATGTTGTTGTTGTTGTTATGTGCTGTTGAGTTGTTTGTGACTCATAGCGACCCTATGCACAACAGCCCTAAACCCTGCTCTATCCTGCACCAACCGCACTGCCTCTGACACACCCATCCTGAGTGCCCCAGTCACCGAACCAATCCATCTCATAGAGGGTCTTCCCCTCCTGCGCTGTCCCTCCACCCTCCCAAGCATGATGTCCCTCTCCAAGGACCCGTCCCTCCTGGCAACATGTCCAAAGTATGTCAGACGAAGCCCCAGAATCCTTGCCTCCAAGGAGTAGCTTGGTTTAATCCTCTCCAAGATGAATCTGTTTGTTTTCCTGGCAGTCCATGGTACATTCAGTACTCTTCTCCAGCACCACAGCTCAAAAGCATCCACTCTCCTTCTGTACTCCCTAGTCATTGTCCAACTCTCTGATGCATAACAAGCGATTATATCAGGCGCACCTTAGTCTCCAGAGAGACACCGTTGCTCCTGAGTACTTTAGAGAGGTCCCTAACAGCAGACTTTCCCATCGCGATACGCTTTTTGATTTCCTGACTGCTGGTGCCAAGAGTGTTGACTGTGGAGCCGAGCAAACTGAAGCTGTGAACAATCTCAATCTCTTCGCCAAACCATTGGACATGTTGGCATGCTGCATTTTTAATCAAATAATGTTCCCTCTTATGAAGTATTGCAAACCTCATAAACTCCTCATGCTCTAGTTTCCTAAACATGTTATATGCGTGCATGCACTATTTACTTACACAGGTACGCTGTTTAGGAGACATACGGTAGCGAGCTGACACTCTCACTCAGGTATTTGCACATGTGATATGTAGTTTGCCTTCCTGCCCTCAAGAACCTGTTTATTTGTGGGGCCACCCACACAGCTTCCTGCTGGCTACTAAATGTCCCCCAATCTAAACATGTTTGCATATGATTTCTTTCCTGGGAGCCAGTAAAATTTTTGTCCAAAAGTCTGTCTTTACCTGTTCAGTCTTTTTAATGAAGCCGTCAGTCTTCGTGCACTTGCTTGCTCTTTTTCATCCATGCCCTTCTCTTTTCATACACTGAGATGAGAATTCTCTTGAGAGCTGGATTGAAATTATCAGCATCCCAAGAGAAATGATGGTGCCAAAGCAGAAATGACATTTCAGGACCTTGGACAGAGTTGGATAGCACAGGCGCTCTGCTCCAATAGCACATGACTTCAGGATGACTTCATTTGCCTCTATGCAGGGCACCTAAGCAAGGTAGATACACTAGTTGGTCAATGCGGCTGTGGGTGGCTTTACCAGAATCATATTTTTCTTACTTACACAAATGTTGTCTTAGTAACATAACAAAGGACATACATTCTCAAATGGAATTATAGCTATCATGGCCTATTATTAGTAGGAAGCTGTGGTGGTCTAGTGGCAAGAAGCTGTGCTGTAATCCCAAAGGCACATGGTTCAAATCCACTCCATGGGAGAAGGATGGGCAATCTCCTGCCATCGGAGGGTCAGCTATGGGTGAGTTCGAACTCTACGGTACACAACAACAACAGCAACACATGGCGGTAAGGAATAGTGGTAAGGAATGCTGGAAGCCTGGTGGTAGGAAAGTGCACTGCAATCCCAAAGGCACAAAGTTCATCAGTGCTTGCTTCGGCAGCACATATGCTAAACTTGGAATGACACAGATAAGATTAACAGGGCCCCTGCACAAGGATGGCACGCAAATCCACCGGCTGCCAGCTACTCTGGGGGAGAAGGATGGGCAATCTCCTCCCATGTGATTTACTGCCTTTGAAAATCCACTGGAGGGTCAGCTATGGGTTGGTTCCAACTCAAGGCACACAACAACATGGCCTAGTGGTAAGAAGCTGCGCTGCAATCCCAAAGGCATGTAGTTTGAATCCACTAGCTGCTTCTTGGGAGAAGGATGGGCCATCCCCTCCCATGTGATTTTACTACCTCTGAAAACCAGGTGGAGAGTCAGCTATGGGCCAGCTCCAGTTTGAAAGCACACAACAAAAACATCTGGGTTAGGTAGAAGTTCCAATGGTAAAGCTTGGCTGCTAACTGAAAGGTTGACAGTTCAAACCACCTGGCTGCTCTGGGGGAGAAAGAGGAGTCAGTCTGCTTCCATAAAGAGTCTCTCCGATTACCATTGCATCAGAAGCTACTCACAGCTGATCTTCCACTGGGTTTCTGAGACGGTAAATTGCATAAGAGATTGAGCATCTTTCTCCTTTGGAGCTGCGAGTGGATTTGAACTGTTAGGGATGGATGGCTTTTGGCTTGGGAGTGCAAGTCCCTATGGATAATGCCGCCAGAGCTCCCTCCCATAAAGATCACAGCCTTAGAACCCTTCCTTGGGCATTCTGCTCTTACTCTAGGGTAACTATGAGCCATGATTGACTCAGTGGCAACTGGGCATGTGCTCTTCTTTGCAACATCTATCACAGGAAGAAAGATGGAAAAATGGTTCCGAAATTTCCTATTGTTGCTGGGGTGAGATGATATCTCATGGTTGTTTTGATTTGCATTTCTCTTATAGCTATGTATTGTGAATATTCGTGTGTTTGCCATTTGGATGTTTTCTTTGGTGAAGTATCTTTTCATATCCTGTGCCCATTTTGAAACTGGCTTGTTTACCTTTTTCTTGATGAGGTGTTAGAATATTCTGTAACTATTATGTATGAGTCCCTTATCAGATATGTCATTGCCAAATATTTTCCCCCAGTCTGTGGGCTTTCTTCTTACACTGTTGGAGAAGTTTTTTTGATGTGCATAGGGATTTGATTCCTAGAAGGTCCCATTCATCTGTTTTATTCTGTTATGATTGTAGAAGTTTGTCTGTGCTGTGGATTAGGGCTTCTAGAGTTCTTTCCAGCCTTCCTCTGATGAACTTTATAGTCTTTGGTTTTACTTCTAGTTCTATGGTCCACCTTCAGTTGGTTCTAGATTATGGTGTGAGGTGTGGGTCTTGCTTAAGGTTTCTTCAGATGCTTTGCACACCCATGTTTATTGCTGTGCTATTCACAAGAGCAAAGAGATGGAAGCAACCAAAGTGCCCAACAAACAAATGCATAGAAGAACTATGGTATATTCACACGATGGAATATTACACAGCATTGAAAAATAATGAACTTGTAAAACATTACACAACATGTATGAGCCTGGGAGACATTATGCTGAATTAAATATCTCAGTTACAAAAGGACAAATAATGCGTAACACTGCTGTTATACAATAGGCCAGAATGGGGGGTTGAAGGAAGAATAGAAAAAGAGTGGATAGATAATGAACACTGTGTTGGAACAGAAGGGAGGAACTGTCTGAAGAAACATATGATTAGACATTGTATGTATGACAACAATCTGGAACAAGAGGTGCATTTTATTGCAAGGTAAACTGGAGGAGGGAGTAAGAGAAGCAGAATGGAAGAAAATTCCCAAGCATAAAAGAATTAAAACAGTGCCCATCAACAAATGAATGGGTAGAGAAGCTGTGGTATATTCACACAATGGAATACTACGCTGCATTGAAAAATAAGGAACTCATGCAATATTATTAAAAATGGGTGACCCTGGAGGACATTATGCTGAGTGAAATATCTCAGTCACAAAAGGACAATCACTGCATAGTGCCACTGCTGTAGAATGGGACTGACATCAGGGTTGGGGTTGTTGTTATGTGCCATCGAGTCATTTGCAACTCATAGCGACCCTATGTACAAAAGCCCTAAATGCCATTCTATCCTTTGCCAACCTCGCTGTCTCAAACACATTAATTCCCACCACTACACTCACAGAATCGATCTATCTCATCGAGGATCTTCCTCTCCTGCACTGTCCCTCCACTCTCCCAAACATGATGTCCCTTTCCAAGGACGAGTCCCTCCTAGCAACATGCCCGAAGTATGTCAGTTGAAGCTTCAGAATCCTTGACTCCAGGAAACATTCTGGCTTCACCTCTCCAGGACAAACCTGTTTGTTCTCCTAGCAGTCCATGGTATATTCAGCACTCTTCTCCAGCACCACAACTCAAAGGCACCAATTCTCTTTCTGTCATCCCTATTCACTGTCCAACTCTCCAGTGCATAGCATGTAATTGCAAAGACTATAGCCTGGATCAGGCACACCTTAGTCTCCAGCCTGACATCGTTGCGCTTCAGTACTCCTGAGAGGTCCCTCACAGCTGATTTTCCCAATGCAATTCGTTTCTTGATTTCCTGGCTGCTGTTACCAAGATTGTGGTTGATTGTGGAACCAAGTAAACGAAAACTGCTAACTGTCTCAAACTCCTCACCATCCATACTGATGCTGCCAATTGGTCCAGTGGTGAGAATCTTTGTTTTCTTGATGTTGAGCTCCAATCCATATTGAAGACTGCAGTCCTTGACCTTCTGCAGCAAGCACTTCAGGTCCTCCTCAGTTTCAGCAAGCAGGGTTGTGTCATCTGCATAACACAG
>NW_006399901.1:4362032-4412383 GCF_000299155.1 Elephantulus edwardii | reverse complement strand
CCCGAGCTGCCCTTTGACATTTTCTATTCAGCTCTTTGATTTCTTCCTTTAGCTTTGGCTTCTCAGCGCTCTAATGCAATACTCAGAGTCTCATCTGACATCCATCTTGGTCTTTTCTTCTTCTTTAGCCTTTATAATGATCTTTTGCATTCTTCATGGACGATTTTCTTGATATCCTCCCTGAGCTCATTTGGTCTACACTCATTGGTGCTCAGGGCCTCAAACCTGTTCCTGAGATGGTTTTGGAATTTGAGTGGGACAGACTTAAGGTCAAATCTTGGTTCCCATGGGCTTGACTTAATTTTCCTCAACTTCAGCTTGAATTTGTATATGAGTAGTTAGTGGTCTGTCCACAATCAGCACCCGGCCTGGTTTTCACCGCTGATATTGAGCTTCTCCAGCAAATCTTTCCACAAATGTAATAGATTTGATTCCTATGCATACCATCAGGTGAAATCCATGTGTATAGCCTGCGTTTATGTTTCTTATAAAAGGTATTTGCAATGAATAAATCATTGAATGTGCAGAACTCATTTCTCCAACCTCATTTCTCTCACCGAGCCCATGTTTTCCAGCTATTGATCCTTCTTCCCTGTTCCCAACTTTTGCATTCCAGTCGCCCATTATTATTAATGCATCTTGATTGCATGTTTCATCAATTTCTGACTGCAAAAGTTGATAAAAATCTTCTATTTCCTCTTCTTTGGCTCTGGTTGTTGGTGCATATATTTGAATGATAGTGGTATAAGAATGAGAAAAACTGGGTGAATTATGTATACGATATTGAAACGGCTGAGGGAGAGAACAGTTTACAAGCAATATATTATAGGGCATTATGATCATCATAAGAGTCCAGAATGAAGGTTGCAGAGTGGAGTATACTCAGGGTGGGGGTTGGGGTGTGGGGTGATTGTATACCAATGAAGGAATTTTTCTTTTACTTTTCAAAGAGAAGAGCGAACTGGGGGTGGGCGGGGAGAAAAGTGCAACAATGAATGAATGGAAATCCAAAATTTCTGTAAATGTTCATTGAAATTAATTAAAAAAAAAAAACCCCAACCATCTGTAAACTTTATCTAAAATCACAATTTTAAAAAATTTAATAAATGGTTTAGAGCAAGTGTCTGGGATTATAACGTCTCTCCCTCCCCATCACCAACTGTTTGACCCAGCATCAATTTATCCGTTGGTAATTAATAACTGTGCAGAACTCCTAGAAAAGTTCCCTGGATGACACAAATAGTTGAGCATGACTACTCATCTAAAGGTTCGCTGTTCAAATCCACCCACAGGTACTGTAGAAGAAAGGCCCCGTGATCTGCTCCCCAAAGGTTGCAGCTGTGAATCTCCTGTGGAGCAGCGTTACACTCTGTACATGGAGAGCTGGGAGAGGCTGGAACTGACTGCATAGCAGAGGGGAATTCCTAGAGTCCTAAGGATTAAATGGTGTAGGAAGTTGGTTATTGATTCCAGGCCTTCAATTCCACTTGTGTCCATGCCTATCACCTCAGTCCATTCTACTAGGGTCTCGGAGCCCTCCCGGCCTTTCTGGGCGTATGCAACAAGGTGGACACATCTGTAAACATGTGTCAAGTGGGAGAGGCAAGACCACTTGTGGAATTCCGTTTCTCTGAAATATAATGAGAGAAAGCAGATTTGTGGGTGCCAGGGGCCATGGGGTGGGAGAGGGGATCAACTGAAAGAGCCTGAAATAACTTCGTTTGGGGAGGGGGGAAATAGTAGATGCTAATGATAGTAACAAGGTGGTTGAATAAATTTGTTAAAACTCATTAAATAGTATGCCTGAAATCATCAGATATGTCGCATATATTGTTGCTGTTATGTGCCGTCAAATTGCCTGCTACTCACAGCGACCCTATGTACAACCCTAAACTCTGCTCTATCCTGAGCCAATCTATTGTCTCCGACACACCTACTACCATTACCCCAATCACTGAATCAATATACTGCAATAAAATTGACCAAAATGTAAAATAAAACAGTACATTCATGAGGAAGAAATATGATTACCAACAATCATTCAACGAAATGCTTCCTATGACTCTTGAGCGCTGGTGGCCTGGTGCTCTTACGACATGTCCAGTGGTTTACTGAACTATTAGTAGTTTGAATCCAGCAGCCACTCCTCAGGAGGACGGGCAGTCTCCCTCCATAAAGATTTACAGTTTGGGAAGTTGGTTTCCGCTGGCACAGACTCCATGGCAGTGGTGCTTTACTAACCTGAACAGTGGTGCTTAGAACTGGAATGGTTGCACCACAGGAGAAGGTCTGGTGAGTTTGCTTCCGTAAAGATCATAGCTATGGATGCCTCCTGTTCTACACACGGGGTGCCTTGTGTTGGAAATGACCCAACAGCTTTTTCACCCTGTTATCCAAACTATGGTGCAAAGAAGAGGCATCCATCGTGTTCCATCTCTCTGAGTCGTGGCCTCTTGGTGAACGAGGTAACCGGGCTCTGACCAGACGCTGACAAGACCCTGTCCTAGGAAACCACACCCGCCTCCTCACTTCCTCTGCTTTTCATTCCATCCTTCTCCAGTTCCCTCCCTGGGCTGCACTCACTTACTCATTGCTGTCAAGTCAGACTGACTCATAGCAGACACTCCAGTGGGCTTGCAGAAACTATAAATAGGACGGAAGGAGATTGCCCATCTTTCGCCTGCAGAGAGGCAACAGAGGCGGCACCTTTGGGTCAGCCTCCCAGCTCCCCACAGACTAAGCTGCCAGAGCTCCCTCCCTGGGCTGCAGAAAGTGTTTAATTAATAAACTTGCCTTCAAAGCAAACTGATGTTGAAGAGCAATGTTTAATGCTAATGATCATCATAGGCTGTTTTCCAGCTCGTTAAATGTGTGGATTTGATAATTGTTAGCTAATTCCCAGAGAGAAGCCAGGGGCCCTGCAGGTGCTGAGATTGTATCTTTTACCAGCAATTGACCTAGTTCCACAGAGAGCGGCTGGGTTGGTGGAGCAGCTGGTGGAGAATCAGGGTCTTTAGATTATGGCATTGGGGAAGAGTTGTTCTTAAGGTCAGTATGAGCCGATTACACCTACTAACAACAACAACAACAGGAATGGGAGTTGGCTCAACAACATCCAACAACAATTATAACAACTTTTTGAACTCAACTCATGGCTCCATAGAAGAAAGGCTTAACAAAGCACTCTGAAAAGCAAAAAATGAAGTGGGAGGCACAGCCCTTCCTGATCTCAAAACCTGCCACACAGCTGTAATAACCAAGATAGCATGACAGGCACATAGACCAATGGAGCCGAATCAAGAACCCAGAAATTAACTTATCTACTTACAGTCAGCTGGTATTTGACAAGGAAACAAAATCAATAAAATGGGGAAACAAAATCAACAAATCTTGCTGGCAAAAAGCTGCTACCTGCAGAAAGGTGAAACAGGATCTATATCTCAAGCCATATACACAAATAAATTCAGGTAGATCAGAGACCTGGGGATAAAGACCCAAACCGTAAATATCATAGACAAAATGGGACCAAACTTAGAAGGCTTAGCCTATGGTATAAATAAGCTGGCAGATACAGACAAAAAAACACAACCAGGAGAGGATAACATTGATGAATGGGATTTTTTAAAGATTAAGTACATGTGTCCATCAAAAACTTTTTCCAAGCAGCTGGTACAAATTATGATACATTCACACAATGGAATACTATGCAGCACTCAGGAGCAATGATTTTGAAAATGAGTACCTAACTTGGGAGGGACTGGAAAACATTATGCTAAGTGAACTATCTCAATCCTGTGAGGACAAATACTGTATAAAACCATTATGTAGAAATAGAAAGATAACTAGTAAAATGTGTTTGAGGATCCAAGGGGGGCAGGACAAGAGTGGAGGAATGAGGATGGGCAGGGGGATAATCATAGAGTCACACAATCTGATGGGTAGAGGAAGGGGTAGATAAAATAAATGGGAAAGATCTGGTGTGAGAAACAATGTATACAAACTTTGTAAGTAAATAAATATAAAATAAACATTTTCTTTTTAAAAGAAAATCCAACTTTTTCCAGTACAGTGGAAAGAAAACCTACTGACTGGAGAAAAAACATTTGGCAATGACATCTCAAACAAGGGTCTCATAATAAAAGTTTATAGAATGCTACAGGAATACCCCAAGAAAAAGACTGATAATCTAATTACAAAATGGCAAAAGATGTGGAATGATTTCCCCAGAGGCATTTGGATGGCCAACATACATATGAAGAAATGCTTAAAATCACTAGCAAGAAGAAAGATGCAAATCAAAACCACTATGAGATATCATCATCTCACCCCAGTAGGAGTGACAAAATTTAACAGGATAGCAAATAATAAATGTTGGAGAGGACATGAAGAGATTGGAACTCTCATACACTGTTGGTGGGATTGTAAAATGGTACAATCACTCTGAAAGGAAGTTTGATATTTCCTCAAAAAAGCTGAACATAGAAATTCCGTAAGACCCAGCTATTCCACTGTTGGAATATACCCTGAGAAAATGAGAGTGAAATATAAAGGGAGATTTGCACACCAATGTTCATAGCAGTGCTATTCACAGTACCAAAAATATGGAAAACAGCCCAAATGTCTACCAACAAATGACTGGATTGAGAAATTGTGAGATATTCACATGATGGACTACTATGCAGCACTCAATTTTGAAAAATACTATGTGACATGGGAATGACTAAAGAGCATTATACTGAGTGAACTAACTCAGGCTCATTAGGACAAATACTGCATAGATCATTATTGTAAAAACAGAAGGATAACTAGTAAGATGTGTATGGATATCCAAGAAGGGAAGGGGAGGATGCAGGGGGGCTGAGACTTGGGGAGAGGAGGAAATCACAGGGTCATAGATTTTGATGGGTGGAGGGAAGCTGTGAAAGAGTTAGGAAAGATTCAGAGGGGATCTGAAACGATAGAGTAACAGTGGGCATAGATCAGCGGTGATTAATTATATAAGATGCAATGTATGGGAATACAAAACACAATGTGAATTTTTTAAAAATCCCAAATAATAACAAAAACCCAATGCATTAGCCATTTGCACCACCCAGTACATGAAGGGTGGAGTCTTACACAAACTGGCTGTGCCCATGTGGAAGTTGTCCTGCTTCTTCCCAGCAGATCCCCATGAGAAGTCTCTCACTTACTCTGAAAGTGGGGACATGACTGAGAACAGATCAGAACTTCTTCTCGGCATATGCTTTAGCCTTAGATTACAAACTACGCAGGAAGAAATGGCCCCAAGATCAATCGCTATGGAGCATTTGCCACTTAATCATGAACTTAACCTTCAAGTTAGCCTTTGTTGAACAAAGCCTCTTATTGTAACAAATGGGACCCACTGAGCAGTGCTCCCTCCTCTGAGGGCTCAATCCACAGCATCACTAATAAGAGCAGTCATGATAATAACAATCATACTACCTTTTGTTCCTTCTCCCATGTTTATCCAGTATTGTAGAGCTTTGGAGAGCAAAACCAATTTGCACTAATGGTAAGGAACTGAGCTGTCAACACAGAGGTAAGTTGTTCGAATCCACCACCTGCTCTGCAGGAGAAGAAAGATGGTCACTCTCCTCTTGTGCAATTTACTGCCTCTGAAAACTCACTGGAGGGTCAGCTATGGGTCAATTCTGATTCGATGGCACACAACAACAACAACAACAACTACTACTACTACTACTACTACTATTACACTGAAAGATGGTAGTTAGAATCTACTCAGCATAGCTGCTGAAGGGCGGTCAGGTAGTCTATTTTTAGAAAATTTACAGCCAAGAAAATCCTATGGGGTCATTCTATACTGTTACAAGTGTGATCACTCTTAAAATTTTTTTTGTGTACGAATGAAAATTTACAAATAAAGTTGGTTTTCCACTCAACTACTTATGTAAGTTTTGGTTTAGAACATTGGCTTTTATATCCACAATGTAATAGAAGTTTTCCCTCTTCCTCTTTGTAAGTTTCATTTCTATTAACTCTATTAACACTCTTTCCTGCCTCCTCGGCTTTATCCTTAGGCAAAAGCTGCTCTTTTGACTTTACCCAATGTCTTTGAACTGTGGTTTGGCAAAGAGTATGGAATATCCATGAAACACTTAAAGTCGGGAGATCGGGAGATACATTGTATTGGGCAAGTCTGCAGTCTGGGATCCTTCAGTTTCAAGACAAAGGTGCTCCTGATTCAGGCCATGGTCTTTGCAATCACGTTATGTATTTGAGAGATGAATAATGACTAAGGAATGGCAGAAGAAAAATTGATGCTTTGAGCTGTGGTGCTGGAGAAGACTACTGAACATCCCATGGAGTGCCAAAGAATAAACAGATGTGTCTGGGAGAAAGTGCAGCCAGAATGTTCCTTGGAGGCAAGGATGGTGAAGCTTTGTCTCCAATGTTGCAAGGAGAGGCTGTTCCTTGGAGAGGAACGTCGTGCTTGGAAAGGTGGAGGGTCAACAGAGAGAGGAAGACCCTCAGTGAGATGGACTGACACAGTGACTGTAGCAATGGGCTCAAGCGTGTCAGAGATGGTGAGGACGGCACAGCATAGGGCGGGGTTCAGGTCTGCTGTTCACAGCATCGCTATGAGCCATAATTGACTCGATGGCACCTAATAAGAACAAGTAAAAGAACAAAGAAATCTATCTCGGAGAAAGTGTAAAATAGGGTTCTCCTTTAGAAGCAAGGATGGTGAACTGTCATCTCACATAATTTGAGCATGTTGTCAGAAGGGGCCAGCCCTTGGAAAAAGACAACGTGTTGGTAAAGGTTAGAGGGTCAGCAAAGAAGAGACCCTCAAAGAGGTTGATATGGTGCCTCACTACAACAGTGGACTGGAGCAGAGCAGAGATGTGCGGTTGGTGCTGGACGGGGCAAGGCTGCTGTCTGCTGTCAGTCACAATGGACTCTGTCACCCAGCGACAGTATCATAGGACTTGAAAGCTTCTGGGGTGTTACTGGTCACCTGATGGGTCTGCCCATTATTTGACTGAAATGTGAGAAACGGGTGAATTTTCCCTCAGGAACGAAGGATGGCTGAGGTCCATAGTCTTGGGAGTTCTACCAGTGCGCCTGCCCTTTTTATTTTAAATGGATTTTTAAAAATTATTTTATACTGGTTTACATACAAAGCTCACAAGGTTTGTATACATTATTTTTCACTCCAGATCTTTCCCCTTCCCTTTACCCATTCCTCCCTCCACCCATCAAATTGTGTGACCCTATGATTAACCCTCCACCCCAATCCTCATACTCCTTCTACTATAATGGTCTTTCACAGTTTCTGTCTTTGTGAGATTGAGTTAGTTCACTCAGCATAATGCTCTCCAGTCTCTCCCACATTAAGGGTTGTAGGTTCCTCCATCTGGGGTCCTTGCCTCTGCAGCTGCAGGGACCTCCAAGGGGCCAAACAGGACAAGAGACATTAGTATATAGAACTTCAAACAGAGGAAAGAATTTTCTTGGAATATTTTAAATGTTTTTTACCTTTCTCCAATGGCAGCAGGTTTTTGTATATTCTCCAGTCCACCTGATGATCTGAGGAATTAAATGCCATAATAACCTTCATTTTGGAGGTGAGCAAACAGAAGCTCAGGGATGTCTCTACTTGGCCCCAGGTCACACACTTGAGGTCAAATGTATGTCAAGTTTCTTTGACTCTATAGTGGTTTTTTTTGTTGTTTGTTTTTTGTTTTTTTTTTAGCTAGACAATCCTTTGTTGTGTGGATTGTTTCACGCCTTATAGGATATTTAGTAGCACCAAGTCTGCTGTCAGGGACCTCTCCAGAGTACTGAAGAGCAATGATGTCAGTCTGGAGAACAAGGTGCTCCTGATCCAGACCATGGTCTTTGCAATTACATGTCATATGTCAGAGAGCTGGACAATGACTAGGGATGATAGAAGAATTAATGCCTTTGAGCTGTGGTATTGGAGAAGAGTATTGAATATACCATGGACTGCTACGAGAATGAACAGGTTCATCCCAGAGAGGGTGAAGCCAGGCTGTTCCTTGGAGGCAAGGATTTTGAAGCTTAGTCTGACATACTTTGGACATGTTATAAGAACGGACCAGTCCGTGGAAAGGATGGAGGGATAGTGCAGGAGAGGAAGACCCTGGGTGAGAAGAATTGATTCAGTGACTGGTGTAATGGGGTAGATGGATCAGAAACAGTAAGATTGGCACAGGATAGAGCAGGGTTTAGGGCTGTTGTACACAGGGTCACTCTATGTCGCAGGTGACTCGACAGCACATAACAAAAACTCCTGACACTCACTAATGGTTTTTTGATCTAGATAATCCTAGCTGCTGTACATAGGGTTGCTATGGGCCATAGGCAACTTGACAGAACATAACAACAACAATATGAATATATTCACAGCATTAGGACTGGAGGGAGACACATCAACAACTTATGCTATACATATGACACACTCTTGCTTGTTAAAAACAAGGAAGACTTGAAGTACTAATAAATGAAAATCAACTACAACTTTTAGTAGTTCTTGATCTTCATGATTATATCAATATCAACATAGAGACACTTGTTGTTGTCACAACCAACCCATAGCTGACCCTCCATGAGTTTTCAGAGGCAGTATATTGCACAGGAGTTGATTGTCCATCTTTCTCCCGTGGAGCAGCTGGTGGATTGGAACCACGTGCCTTTGGGTTGACAGTGTAATTCCTTACCATTAGACCACCAGAGTCCCCTTAGAGACATATAGCAATAAACAAATCTATCTGCATATGTCTTGTTGTTGATGCCGTCGAGTTGAGAATGACTCATAGTGACTGTATGAACAAAAGGCCCGAAGCCTTTCTATAACTATCGACATTTATCAAAGTTCATAGTTTCCAGAGGCATGTTGTCTAGGAAGTAGATGCCACTCCTGCTTCCAAATAAATATATCAATACAGTTCAACAAGTCAACATAAAAGAAAAATGCCCACAATTTGGCCAACAAGAAACATCAAGATAAACATCATATTAAACAGAGAAAAGATTGACGTTTTCAAGGATTTAATTTCACATGATTCTACAATGGTGCCTCTTGAAGCAGCAGTCTCAAAATCAAATGGTGCATGGGGTACACGTACTGCAAACCGCCTTAAAGCATTAAAGAGCACAGATGTATCTCTCTGAGGGTCAAGGTGTCCCAACCCAAGTCATGATCTTTTCTTTTGCCTCGTATGTATGCAGAAGCTGGACGATGAGTAAGGAAGACAAAAGAGGACTGATGTTGAATGATCGTGGTGGCAAAGAATATTAAACACATCCTGGGCTGCTGGAAGAACAAGCAGATCTGCCTTGGATGCAGTACAGCCAGACTGCGGCCTCAGACGTGCTATTCACGAGATTTTGTCTGACATGTGGGGACAGGAGGAGGTGGAAACAGGAAGTCTTTGAGGGGGATGACTTGATAAAGTGACTTCAACAATGAGCTCAAACTTAACAGTGGTTGTGAGGATGCAGGTGCAGGACTGGACAGATCCAGCAACGCCTAACAACAAAATTTAAAATCTAAGGAGTCTAACTGCGTCTTGTAACTCTAAGCAAACCTCTGTGTATGTGTTCACGTATGCACATTGTGGGCGAGAATCCAAGCTTTTCGTTAGATTCTGGGCCTGACCTGAGTACACCGTTCGCTGTCCTCTTCCCAGTCTCCTGATGGGACCTAGGAGGTTTTAAGCCTTTCTGCCTCTGTTTTGCTTTTACTCAAATTCACCTCTTCTATTGTGATAATCAAAGGGTCTTGGACAACCTTTCTTCTCCAGCATTTCTCTCTCCTGAGGAAAAAGCTGCCCCTTTGCCCCCACGGGCTCCGGGAGTGATGGCAGAAGCGAGGAAGAAAGAATTTTCAGGGCACCACTGAGCTGTAGAATGTGATGTTTGCTTGGCAGTTGCCATGGGAACCTGTAAGCCATCCTTGCAACTGAGAACTGAGGTGCCTGGGATACCAGCTCTTCAGATCGCTCCGTTGGGGCTTCACCACCTTCAGGGCTTCTCAGCCCCAGAAAGGCCAGCCCTTTGCCATGACTTGAGTTCCTCCTCCTTCTTCTGCAATTTTCTTGCTTGTCAGAAGCAACCTGCCATCTGTCTCCATGTTCCCTCAGACTCTCCCCTTCCTTCTTAGCTCTGGACAGATTTCTCTGCAGATGGAAGCTCTGGTAAGAAGCTGTGTTGCAATCCTGAAGGCACGTGGTTCAAATCCGCCAGCTGCTCCTTGAGAGAAGGATGGGCAATCTCCTGCCATGTGATTAATTGTCTCTGAAAAGCTGCCAGAGGGTCAGCTATGGGTCAGTTCTGACTTGATGGTACACAACAACAACAACACACACAACAGGATGCAGGATGGCGGCTGAAAGTATTGCCTCTGCACCCAGCCAGACTGCATGGTCTAAACCCAGTTTCGTTGCTTCCTAGCTGTGTGACCTTTCCGAGTCCCAGCTTTCTTAACTTAATCCTTCCAGGGTCCTGGTGATGATTCAGTGATGTTACATTGAAGAGGGCTGTGAAGTTCCAAAGCCCAGTGTGTATGTATACTCGGTGCCAGTGAATTGACTCTGCCTTGGGGCAGGTGTGTGGGTGTCAAAGTAGAACAGTAGTCATAGAGTTTTCAATGGCTGCCTTTTAAAAATGTAATTTTATATTGGTTTGCTTACAAAGTTCGTGCACATTGTTTCACACCATCCTTCATTCGCATTGTGTTTCATAATATCATTTCCATTCATTATGTTTGATAAAATCATGGCTGCTTTTCCAAAAGTAGCTATTCAGGCATTTCTTCTGTGGTACTTCCAAGTGGCCCTGGGCCTCTGACTCATCAGTGTTAGCTGGGACTGTTAAGCATTTGCACCAGCCACGGAGTTGTTAAGGGAAAGTTTGGTGGTTCAATCCACCAGCCACTCTGAGGGTGAAAGACGGACATTCTCTTCTAAAAACTGCAGCCTCCGAAGCCTCATAGGGAGTCAACATGAGTGGAAGTTGGCCTCATGGCAGTGGATTTGGGTGTTGGTTGTTATCATTGTCCCTGGGTCTGAGAAAGGGAGGAAGATCCTCAATGAGATGGGTTGACGCGGGGACTGTAGCCATGGACACGAGCATGACGGAGATGACGATGGTGTGGGGCAGGGATCTGTTGTTGAGGGGTTGCTGTCACTGGTCGTCAGCATATAATAATAACAACAACAACTTTCTTCCTGGTCATTGATTGACTAGACAGATAGAGTCTTCCATGTATTACAGTTTGCAAATCTGTGAGAACTGAGAGATGAGTTGTTGCTGTTGTTACATTTTGCCAACTCGGAACCAGCTCACAGCTGAGCCTCCAGTGGGTTTTCACGGGTTATAAATTGCCCATCTTTCTGGAGGATGCCAACTGTCTACCTTTGGATTGGCAGTGTAACTCCTTATCCTCTAAACCAGGGGCGCTCCCTGAGATACAGATGGTGTTGTGAATGTGCCGCTGAGTTGACTGCAACTCATAGTGATGCTGTACAAGAGCTCCGCATCCTGTCTTGTCCTGAGCCAGTCTCAACATCTCTGACACACCCACGTCAACCCACCTCAGCTGGGGTCTTCCTCTCCTGCAGTGACCCTCCACCCTTTCAAGCATGATGTCCCTCTCCAAGGACTGGTCCCTCCTGAAAACACACCCAAGATATATGAGACAGAGCTTCAAAATCCTTGCCTCCAAGGAACAACTTGGTTTCACCCTCTCCAGGACAGGCCTGTTTGTTCTCTTGGCTGTCCATGGGATGGTCAATGCTCTTCTCCAGCACCACAACTCAAAGGCACTGATTCTTCTTCTATAGTCATTGTTCTTCTTCTTCACCTGTAGTCATTGTTCAATTTACTGACGCATAGCAAGTAATTACAAAGACCATGGCCTGGATCAGGTGCACCTTGGTCTTTAGAATGACAACATTGCTCTTTAGCACTCTGGGGAGGTCTCTGACAGCAGATGTAACATGCAATTAATGTATTAATTTCTTCAGGAGCTGAACCTGATCATTACCTAGTTTGTCCCCGCGATTGTGTTGAGGAGGACCTGGCAATTCAGAGATAAAGATATGGCTTCCGCCTTAAAAGAGTGCAAATTCTGGTGGCACACACACGCACACACACACCCTCAAATTACTCACGTAATCACAATAAATTTTATCATATTTTCCATTATGATTACTGGAGGCAGTATTTCAGGTTACAAAGTGGGTAATGTGTCAGGGCTGCTAACCAAAAGTTTCGCAGTTCAAGTCTACCAGCCTCTTTGAGGGAGAAAGATGGGCAGTTTCCTCTTGTAAAGATCTCCAGCCTCAGAACCCCACTGGAAGGTTCCATGCAATGGGTTGGGCTTGACTCCCTGGCGGCAAGTTTGGTTTGGTGGGTGAGGGACTCACTCAGGTCTGGCTGGTGACATGTGACTTTCCTTACATCCTTCCCTGTCCCTGGGGGTTCTTATTCAGACAGTGGACAGGCACCTTCAAGCATGTATTGTCAGGGACTGCACTAAATATGGGGATGCCAAGCTCATTGCAGGAGCAGGCGTCCATGTGTGGATGGATCAACAAGCCTGTTACTTGTCTGTTAGGAGACGTAGTCTGAAGGGAGTCGTGTTGTTTGATAACCCAAAAGGCTCACATGTCTTTGGTGGTTTGAATCCACCAATGGCTCCAAGGGAAAAAGACGGGCAATCTCCTCTGGTGTGACTTGTTGTTGTTGTTGTGTACCAGCGAGTTGGAACCGACCCATAGCTGACTCTTCAGCGGGTTTTCAGAGGCAGTTAATTGCACAAGAGGAGATTGTCTGTCCTCCTGAAGAGCAGCCGGTGGACTCAAACCATGCGCCTTAAAGATTGCAGCGCAGCTTCTTACCACTAGGCCACCAGAGCTCATGTGATTTACAACCTCACAAACCCAGCGGCGGCTCAGTTATGAGTTGGATCCGACTGGACAGCAATGCATGGAGTTAGTTGTAGTAAACACACCTTTGCCTCCAGCAGAATTGCTCCGACATCCCCTCCTGCTGCTTCACTGTCTCCTGAGACAGTGTTTCTCACTGTCTAAAAGACTAAAAAGCTTGGGGAGTCACTTGGGAAGCTCTGGAAAATACAGACTCACTCCCGAGCCTCACTTTTCAGATGACTGAGTTGAGAAGGCCTGGGAGCTGGCAGACTTCCTGGGAAGCTGCGCTGCTATCCCCAAGGTGGTGCCTCTGGTGGTTCAAATCCACCAACAGCTCTGAGGGAGAATTATGGGCGCTCTCCCCTTGGACAGCTTACAGCCTCTGAAACCCCGCTGGTCAGCACTGGGTCTGACCTGCTCAGTGACTGGGAACTTGGGAGAGTGGAAATGTGTAGCCTGGGCATCTTGACTTTTTGGAGGCTCACTCAGGTTACTTTGCTATCAAGCTGGGCCCCTAAATCCGGTCTTTGCAGAGACTATGCCCTCTCCTGGCTGGTCCCCCTCCCTGAGGGTGCCCCACTTTGTTTCTGTTAGTTATTAGAGGCACATTGACCCCATGTGTCCAGAGAAGAATTGCTCCATGGGGTTGTCAAAGCTGTGTTCTTTCAGAAACAGATAGCCAGGCCTTGCTTCCTGGGTTCCTCTAGATGATTTCCAAATGGCAGCCTTTTGGCTGGGGAGTTCTGGTGGCCTAGTGGTAAGGAACTGTGCCGTTAACCTAAAGGACATGGTTCAAATCCACCAGCTGTTCTGTGGGAGAAAGATAGGTCATCTTCCCCCCTTCCCTGGGCAATCTACTGCCCCTGAAAACCTGCCGGAGGGTCAGCTGTGGGTTGGTTCCACGTGAGGGTACACAACAACAACCACCTGGCAGCCAAGCACTGTACAGCGTGTGCCATCGAGAGAGAAAACAAAAGTCTTGTCACCAGCAAGTTCCACCCTCCTGCTCCAGCCATCACCAGGCAAGAAACGACTCCAGAATAGACAGACATCTCCTTTCTGCCACACATTCTACCTCACGCTGACTGTTCACCCCAGTCAGCTGTCAGGGGGCTCAGCGAGAGGCCCAGATGCATCCCGAACCTTTGTTTGAGATTGGATTGAAGGCAGCTGGGCGCAGGGGGCGGCGGGGAGGGGTGGGCTCAGTAGCCGATCACTTCTTCCACCCCCATGCTCTCTGCTAGTTAATTCTCATTTCTGCGCTTTCTCCCCCTGCCCGCTGGCAGATTGCAGACTGTAAATTTGAGGAGAAAATAGTCAACGTGCGAGCGTGATAAATAAACATGTTGCTTTTGCAAGGACGGATGTTATTATCATTCAGATTTACCGCTCAGCCGTCTGCACGGTTTATTGCTTTTGGGGACGAGCCGAGCTGGGTTGGTTTCTGCATTACATTGATCAACTTTCTGCCCTTTTGTCTCCATCACCCCCTTTAAATATCAGCAGGGACGTGGGGCACAGTTCACCCCATGTGAGCGAATGCATCTTGGCAGGTGTTTTCTTTGGGGACAGTTATTTATAGCTGCAAAGAGCTGTCATCCGGCAGGGGGGTTTTGTCTCCTCCCTCCCCCTTTCTCGTTTCTCTAAAAGGGAACATATTTTTTTGTTTTCCCGTGGGAACGAGTACCAGATCAATTATTTAAATCCCTCTCATTCTCTTCCTTGGTTTCTCTCCCCACCTCTGTGTGTGTCTCCACCGGTCCTTTGCCTCCTTTTTCATATTTTGCCCTCTGCTGTCTCTTTCACCTTCTAGAAGACTCTGGGGCATGCCCAGGTTCGAATCTAGATGTTGGCATTCATAACTTACTCCCGCTTCTCTCTTCCTCCTCGCTGCCCATTTGTAAGGAGAAATGAATAGTGTCTTTCTGTACCTGTCACCGCCTTCTCTTCACTATGTTACCAGTTTAGAGGGACAGGGAGCCAGGTCACATTAAAATTTCTTTCTCACCTGATTCTTTGTCCCCATTCGCCAATTTAAAGGACCAGCCTCAAGGGAGCTGTCCAGGCCAGACCTTGGTGTCATCTGCTCTCCTCTGTCTTCTCCCTCCAGTCTGTCACCAAGTCTGAGGACGCTTCCCCCCAGCTCACTCTAACCCCACTCCATCACACAGATTTTTGAGGTGTCCCCCCAAGTCCCAGTCAGCATCCTGACCACATCCCTGGCTCCCCCCTCCCTTCTGGCTTGTCTGGCTGCCCCCATCTCCCTCTCTTCACTCTAACAGCTGAGGGACAGGGCAGCGAGCGCGTGCCTGTGGATTCCGTTGCTAAGGAAACCACTTTCTTGGTTACCAGCCAGGGTAGCATTTGTCTCACTAAGTCTGACTCCTGCTGGGTCGTCCCCTCTCTCTAGGAGGACAGGGAGTTGAGAGAGGACAATAGGGCTCAGAGGGAGGGAGGAGGTGGAAAGAGAACCAGCTAGATGCCTGGAACTCGAGATCTGGGGAATCGGGAGGAGAGCAAGAGAGGTATTTAATGAGCAGTGGAGGAAATGTAAGGGGGGGGGGCGGGAGAGAGAGACAAGAGAGACAATGAGAGCAGAAAGTAGCATAGAGAGAGGCAGGAGACAGGGGCAGTGGGAGAGAACAGAAGAGCCAAAGCCTGGCCTCCTGGAGGAAGAGACTCTAGCAGCTTGGCCCCTGCCTCCATGTCCTCTCCGCCTCCACATCTGGCTTCCTCCAGCCCTGCTCACTAGGACATGCTCCCAGAATGCTCTAGGGTTGGTGCGCATAAGGAGAGAGGCCAGCTATTGGTATGCTTGGGCTTTGCTTGGTTTCCTCTGTCCTTGGTGCTCCCCTGAGTCCAAACCAATGGAGGGGTGTTCCCCACACCAGGGGTGCTTAAGCCTCCTTCCTCCTTCAGGTGTAAGGCTTTCCACTCTGTGCGTGGAGGGGATGTGTGAGTCCAGCATGGAGGAGAGGGCATTGGCTGACTCTGCTTTTGGCTTCCTGAATGGTTTGGGCCAATTACTGGTGTCGTCCACTCAGAGTGACCCTGTGCACAATAGATCTGAGTCCTGCCCTTGTCTTCCTTGATACACATAAGCCTATTGATGCAGACACTGCATCATTCCATCTCGTGGAATCTCTGTCTACCTTATGAAGTTGGTCAGGAGCAACCCAAATCCCTCTTCGTTCTCTATCTGACCAACGTCTCCCCTTAAACCATCGGATCATTCGTAGCTGGTGGGGAGGGGGGTGTGGTCAGATTGAAGCTTTGCAGGGATGTCGACTTTATTCATTTGTCCTTTTCCCCCCATCCTCAGAACACAACACTGTGTTCTGAGTGGCGGGAGCCCAGAAGGTGCTCAGACAATATTTGTTGAATAAATGCTGCCTTGAGTCTTCCAGGCTGTTTGTGTGAAGATGATGGGATGGTCGGTACAGTGTGATAAAAAGGACAAATATTAGGGAAGGGGGAAAAAGAGGCTGCTAACCTCTCCCAGCTCCACTTTCTGGTCTAAAGTGCTAACTGCACCCAATTTCACCCTCAAAATATAGGGTGGCACCACTTCTGTGAGACCTGACGAGGGGAGTCCAGGAGAGTGCAAGGCTAGAGCTGCATGGGGTCCCTCATGTAGGGTTGTGGTTGTTGCTATTGGGCGTCCTTCAACTACCTCTGATTTACAGCAACCCTACACAACAGAACAAACACTGCTCATTCCTGCTCTGTCTTTGCCATTTCGTAAGCACCTCGAAGCACCCACTGCATCCATCCATCTCCTCGGCCTTTTCATGGACCCTCCACATTAACGAGTCTTTCTCCAGGGACTGGCCCTTCCTGATGACAAGCCCAGAGTATGTGAGATGAAGGAGCATCTGGTTGAACTTCTTCCAAGACATTTTTGTTTGTTCTGCTCGTAGTCTGTTATATATTCAGTATTCTTTACCAACAATACAACTCAAAGGCATCATTAAGGGAGCTCTGGTGGCCTAGTGGCAAGAAGCTGCATTGCAATTCCAAAGGTGCATGGTTTGAATCCACCAGATGCTATGCTGGAAAAGGATGGACAGTCTCCTCCTGTGCCAGTCAAATCTGAAATGACGGCACACAACAAGAAAAGCACAAACAAAACCAAAAACACTGGCATCAATTCTTCAGTTTTCCTTATTTGCTGTCCAAGTTTCACGTGTGAAAATATCATGGCCTTGCCAAGTGCACCTTAGTCTTCAAAGTTATTCTCTTCATACATTGAAGA
This sequence comes from Elephantulus edwardii, assembly GCF_000299155.1. Classification (NCBI taxonomy): domain Eukaryota; kingdom Metazoa; phylum Chordata; class Mammalia; order Macroscelidea; family Macroscelididae; genus Elephantulus; species Elephantulus edwardii. The sequence continues at coordinate 4,395,184 of NW_006399901.1, read as the reverse complement.
AATCCTTGGCTACAGATTTGTCCAATGCAGGATGTTATTAGATTTCTTTACTGCTGTTTCCATGGACATCGATTGTGGATCCAAGTAAAATGGAACCTTTGACAACTTCATCCCACACTCATCATGATTTTGCTCATTGGTCCAACAGGAAGGTCCACCATAGACGTCACCCACATTACTACTTAGAGCCAAGGATGGTGGAACTTCACCTCACATACTTTGGGCATGTTGCCAGGAAGGGCCAGTCTTCGGAGAACAGACCTCATGCTGAGGAAGGTAGTGGGTCAGAATAAGAGAGAAGACCCTCAACAGGATGGACTGGACACAGTGACTACAACTGGGCTCATCAGAGACGGTGAGGATAGCGCAGGCTTCCCATCTGTGTTTCTCAGGGTCACGTTAAGTCACCTAATTAACATCAGTGCACAGAGCCAAGCAGGGGCTCTACAGGCCCCTCGGATCTCTTCCTCCCCCCTCTCACTACCCACCCCACACTAACTCTCCCACAGTTACAAAGATCTAAAGTTTACATGGAAGCAACAAACCCTCCCCTAAGAGACAATGGTCTCATTTATGAGACGGAACCCCAGTGGCCGTATCCTCCTGTACGTGCCTGCAGCTCCACACACAAGAACCCACAGAGACATTAAAAAGGGGACAGTTACCACACTACCTGGAAGGTGGTCTCTAACACACAGAAGGGCAGTTGGACTTGGAGGGTTTTACAGAGGCACAGAGTTCTACACAGAGATGATTATAGCTGTGATGCTGGAGAAGAGTATTGAGGGTACCATGGACTGCTAGGAAAACAAAGATTCATCCTGGAGAGGGTTAAACTGGGCGGCTCCTTGGAGGCAAGGATTCTGAGGCTCCGTCTAACATACTTTGGACATGTTGTGAGGAGAGATCAGTCCTTGGAGAAGGACATCATGCTTGGGAGGATGGAGGGACAGCGCAGGAGGGAAAGGCCCTCTATGAGGTGGATTGATTCAGTGACTGGGATAATTGGGATGGGAGTGTCGGAGACAGTGCGATTGGCACAGGACAGAGAGGAGTTTAGGGCTGTTGTACATAGGGTTGTTATGAGTTGCAAGTGACTCGACCACACATAACAACAACAACTCTCACAACACCCACCCCCCACCCCGCCACTCTCTCACACACGGTCACACACTCTCACAACCCCATGTATGTAGTCACCTTATAAAACACTCTGCCACATGGTAGAATTATCAATAAAATTCGCATTTAATGATGGTGTTGACCTGAGGAATCTTCAGACAGAGAGGCCTAAGGCCTGAGGCGACCACCAGCAAAAGAGCCGGTCCAGGTCTTGGCCCAAGAGTTTCCCAGAGAGGGCTGACCTCCAATGGGAAAGGAGGGGCCAGCCTTCTGCTTCACTAAAGACTAGAAATTAAGCCCAGGGAAAAAGAAAACACAGTACAAAATACATTCAGAGCCCCTGGCTGGGCCCAAATCCCATAGAGAAGCAGGAAACCACAGGCCCACTCCCCATGCCCTTCCCTACACGTGGTCAGATTCCAGGGGGTGGAATGTATTAGGCATACTCCTCTTAAAAAAATATATCTCTCTAGACTCGCCTCTTCCGCAATCCCTTTGGGCTTTGGGAATGGGCATACACCTGCACCTCCAGGCTTCCGAGGGGCCACCTGGGGAGGCTGCTCCAGACACAGGAGCAGAGAGGCTGTGATCTATGGCTTTTGCATCTCTGTGGTGAGGGAGGAGGTGCGATGCACAGGCGGACTGGATGAGAAGCCACTAGTATCCAAGGTGCAGAGGAGACAGGACTCCGGGCCAAAGCTTCGTAAGACAGAGGCTCGTGGACTCAGGTTTGTGGGAAGCCTTTGGTTTGGTGTTTCAGCATCAAGAGTGCAGTGTCCTATGGAAGTGTGAACCCCCTCATTTACCTCATTCATTAAAGAGTCCCCGGTTGGGCTATGATCAGGGGGTGGTCTCCTCTGGGCATGGTTCCAATGATTTGGGGGACTCATGCCGTCTCTCATAGACAGCAAAGAGCCCACTGGTTGCAGTCAGAGAAATAGTGTCAGGTCAACGAGCTGGACCTCAGAAGGGGAAAAAGCATCCCTGGGGTTCTTGCTCTGACTCATTTCTGCTGCATGTGGCCGTCCTGGTGGGTTAAATGGTCTGTTGGTAACTAAGAAATCTTGACATGGGAGCCAGACCCCGGGACCACCTCCTGGATATACTAGGGGGAGAAATGGCAAGATTCTAGGCTCCCTCAGCAGCCAGATGGTCCCTTATAGGCATATGCCCTCGGCTGGGCTCATGACCCCACTGACTCTCAGCCAACCGTGAGCACAAAGCCTCCCCAGAATGCCTGTGACCATGAAAAGACTTTCTAGCACTTTCTTCTAAATGAAAGGTGGCCTGAGATAAAGCTCAATGTCAGTATATTTGGCTACCCAAGTTGGGATGAGCTGGTTGGACAAAGGGGAGGCTATCAGAGCTCAGCCCAGAAAGGAGGGACCACCACTATGTAACTGTGTTTGCTTGTCACCTCCCTGGACATCCAGTGCACCCATGACATGGGGACGCCAACCCTCTGGAAACAGAACCCAGGGTGATGCAGAGGTGGAGGTGAGGACACGGGTCCACGTGGCTGGAGTTCGTCGAACCTGCTGTCCCCTGGGCAGGGTGAGTTGGTGGGGTGGTGGGTGCCTGGACAGTCTCCTTCCTTGACCCTCCTCTATCATGCAGGAAACAAGCAGCCTCAGTCGGCCCCAGACCAGAGAGCAAGCAGATGGGTTGGGGTCTCTCGGGGTGCAGAGCCCCAGGGTCTGCTCAGTCAGGACTTGGCCCACGTGCCCTCCCGGTCAGACGCATCATCTGGGGTAGTAGGCGTCGGGCACGCCTGTGAGGTTCCTCCCTTTCAGGGCTGCGTCCACCATCTTGATGTAGGCGGAGATGGTCTTCTGCATGTCCGCAGTGTAGGGGTCGTACTCGAGCTTCCGCAGTCCCGAGCGCTTGAAGTTGCCGTCCTTCTGGCTCTCCACGCACAGCAGCCTGTCCTCGTGGACGGCCACGCCCAGCAGGTGGACCATGCGGCCCAGCTGGACGAAGAGGTCCTGCTTCAGGTCCTCGAAGTGCACCACCAGCACCTTCTTGCCAAACTTCAGCCAGTCCAGCGTGTGGGTGGCCCACCAGGGGGCGTAGTTCTTCACAAACTCTGGCCACTCTGTGGGAGGGATCAGAGAGGAGGAATGGAGAGGGGGTGCCAGAGGGAGGAGGGAGTCAGGGGGAGTCAGAGGGAGGAGGGGCGAAAGGGAGTCAAAGAGTCAGAGTGAGGAGGGAGCAAAAGGGAGGAGGGATCCAGAGGGAGGAGGGAGTCAGAGGGAGGAGGGAGTCAGAGGGAGGAGGGAGTCAGGGGGAGGAGGGAGTCAGAAGGAGGAGGGAGTCAGAGGGAGTCAGAGGGAGGAGGGGCAAAAGGGAGTCAAAGAGAGTGAGGAGGGAGCAAAAGGGAGGAGGGATCCAGAGGGAGGAGGGAGACAGAGGGAGGAGGACACGAAAGGGAGGGAGGATCCAGAGGGAGGAAGGAGTCAGAAGGAGGAGGGATTAAAGGGAGGAGGGGGTCAAAGGGGAAAGTCAGAGGGGGGAGGGAGTCAGAGGGAGGAGGGGGCAAAAGGGAGTCAAAGAGAGTCAGAGTGAGGAGGGAGTGAAAGGGAGGAGGGATCCAGAGGGAGGGGGATCAAGAGGGAGGGGGGAGTGAGAGGGGGAAGGGAGTCAGAGGGGGGAGTCAGAGGGGGGACGGGCAAAAGGGAGTCAGAGAGTCAGAGTGAAGAGGGAGCCAGAGTGAGGAGGGAGCGAAAGGGAGGAGGGAGTCAGAGGGAGGAGAGATTAAAGGGAGGAGGGAGTCAGAGGGAGGAGAGATTAAAGGGAGGAGGGAGTCAGAGGGAGGAGAGATTAAAGGGAGGAGGGAGTCAGAAGGAGGAGGGATCAGAGGAAGGAGGAATGGAGAGGAGGGAGTCAGAGGGAGGAGGAAGCCAGAGGAAGTCAAAGAGTCAGAGTGAGGAGGGAGCCAGAGTGAATCAAAGAGAGGGAAGAGGGCACCAGAGGGAGTCAAAGAGAGACCGAGGGAGGAGGGAAACAGAGGGAATTAGGGGGGGATGGGGCCAGGAGGCAGTTAGAGGAAGGGGTTGTGGGAGGCGAGGCCAGAGAAAAAAAAAGGAGTCAGAGGAAGAGGGACAAGATGAAGGAACCAAAGAGAAGAGGAGCCAGATAGAGTAGACAATCAGAGGAGGAGGGAACAGAGGGTCAGGTCAGAGGGAAGAGGGAAGGAAGAAGAGAAGGAAAAAGCCAGACAGGGGATGGAAAGGAGGACGGTGTCAGAGTTCAAAAGATCCAGGTTAGATGGTGCAACGGTGATGGGTCATTAATCAAAAGCAATAAACATATTAATTATATTGTTAATATTGTTATGTGCTTTTGAGTTAGAACCATCCCAGAGTGACCCTCCAATAGGTTTTCAGAGACTGTATACCACATGGGACAAGACTGCCTCTTTCTCCAGAGGAGTCACTGGTGGATTTGAACCGTGTGCCTTTGGATTGGCAATACAACTCTTTACCACTAGAATTCCACATTAATGATGTTAATGACATAATTAACTCTGGGGATTTCTGGACTCACCAGGTTGTTCCCGCCTCAGTGCTTTCTCTGCAGGGGCATTCTCAGCTCTTCCTCTTTTGGGGGTAACATTAACACTTTTTTGGGGCTTACAAGTCAAGACCATTCCTAAGAGCTGTCCCAATGTTACACATTCTTCCCACGCATTCTGTGAGGCTGCTGTTGGGAGGAGCTGCAGCCTCCAGTAGAACTCACAGCAAACCTCGGGACAGATCTGAACTCTGGCCTCTCCTGCACCATCCATCCTCATCGTCTCCGACAGGCTTCAGCCCCTGCCGCAGTCATGGTGCCAATCCATCTGCCTGAGGGTCTTCCTCTTTTGCTTACCCTCCACCTTTCCAAGCATGATGTCCCTCTCCAAGGAACAGCTTCTCTTAGCACATGCTTGGAGTGAGGAGCTTTCGTCATCTTTGCCTCGAGGGACACTCTCGAAGCACTTTCTGCAAGACATACTTGTCTGTTCTTTTGGCTGTCCGTGGGATGTTCAGTGCTCTTCTCTGACACCACTGCTCAAAACCAGCTATCCTTCTTCTGTCATCCTTACTCACTGTCCAGCTCTCAGAGGCAAAGCAAGTGACTGAAGAGACCCTGGCCTGCATCAGGGGTATTTTAGTCTTCAAATTGCTGTCACTGCTCTTCAATAATTTGCAGAGATCCCTTACTGCAGACTTTTCAGTGCCATACGTCTCCTGATCTTGACTGCTGGTACCAATGGTGCTCACTTTGGATTCAAGCAAGATGAAGTCACTGACAGTTTCATTCTTTTCTTCATTTATTATGATACTGCTTACTGGACCAGTGGTGAGAGTTTTTCTTTTGTGATGTTGAGATGTAATCCCTACTGAAGACTGTAGTAGTCTTTGATCTTCTGTAGGAAGTGCTTCTCACTTTCAGCAAGCAAGGTTGCTTCTACATAACGAAGGTTATGGATGAGTCTTCCTCCAATCCTGATGCCACAGTCTTCTTTATAGGGTCCAATACTGGCCTGGAAGTCAGCCTTTTTGACATACTGCCTACCACTTTGCTCAGTTGGCCTTTTAGGTTTACAGCAAGACCAGCCTGGAAGTCAACCTTTTTGAGACCTGGGCCCCTTTGGGCCTTGGGGTGACAGGTATGGAGCACCAGCATCAAAGATCCAGCTGAGATATCCACATCAAGGACCTTTCCCCACTGTGCCAGCCATAGGCCTCAGCCAGAATACCGAAACAACCATCCTACTGTGCTCCCATAGGCCTCAACTGGATCTAGCAACATAACATTCATATGTCTGATTTGCTGCTAGAGGTACGACACTTGTGTCAGTTTATTGTACAGGGGGAATGATTTCCATGCTGTTACTTTACTATGTTGTTGTTGTTGTTATGTGCCGTCGAGTCGTTTCCGACTCATAGCGACCCTATGCACAACAGCCCTAAACCCTGTTCTATCCTGCGCCAACCGCACCGCCTCTGATACACCCATCCTGATTACCCCAGTCACCGAATCAATCCATCTCATAGAGGGTCTTCCCCTCCTGCGCTGTCCCTCCACCCTCCCAAGCATGATGTCCCTCTCCAAGGACCCGTCCCTCCTGGCAACATGTCCAAAGTATGTCAGACGAAGCCCCAGAATCCTTGCCTCCAAGGAGTAGCTTGGTGTAATCCTCTCCAAGATGAATCTGTTTGTTTTCCTGGCAGTCCAGGGTACATTCAGTACACTTCTCCAGCACCACAGCTCAAAAGCATCCACTCTCCTTCTGTCCTCCCTAGTCATTGTCCAACTCTCTGATGCATAACAAGCGATTGCAAATATCATGGCCTGTATCAGGCGCACCTTAGTCTCCAGAGAGACACTGTTGCTCCTGAGTACCTTTGAGAGGTCCCTAACAGCAGACTTTCCCATCGTGATACGCTTTTTGATTTCCTGACTGCTGGTACCAAGAGTGTTAACTGTGGAGCCGAGCAAACTGAAGCTGTGAACAATCTCAATCTCTTCGTCATCCATGCTGACGCTGCTAATTGGTCCAGTGGCGAGAATCTTTGTCTTCTTGACATTGAGCCTCAGTCCACACTGAAGGCTGCAGTCCTTGACCCTTCGCAGCAAGTGCATGAGGTCCTCCTCAGTTTCAGCAAGCAGGGTTGTGTCATCTGCATAACGCAGATTGTTAATAGATCTTCCACCAATCCTGATGCCACAATTCTCCTCATAGAGCCCAGCCTCCCGGATAATCTGCTCTGCATACATGTTGAAAAGGTATGGAGACAGGATGCATCCCTGGCGTACACCCTTCCCAATTTTGAACCATGCAGTGTTACCTTGCTCTGTTCTGATGACTGCCTCTTGGTCCAAGTATAGGTTTCGTATTAGCACAATTAAATGTTCTGGGATTCCCATTCTTCTCAGAGTCAGCCACAGTTTGTTATGATCCACACAGTCAAATGCCTTTGCATAATCAATGAAACACAGATAGACATTCTTCTGGTATTCTCTGCTTTCAGGCAAGATCCACCTAACATCAGCAACAATATCCCTAGTACCACGACCCCTTCTAAACCCAGCCTGGACTTCCGGCAGTTCTCTGCTGATGTGCTGTTCTAATCGTTTTTGGATGATCTTCAGTAGAATCTTGCTTGCATGTGAAATCAATGACACTGTTCTGTAGTTTCCACACTCAGTATAGCTTACGTTATTTTTACTCTTGCTTGTTGATCATTGTTTTTATTAGTAACAGCACTTGTCTGTCAGGCTGCTGTACTGAGGTGATTTGTGTGTTGCTGTACTGAGGTGATTTGTGTGTTGCTGTGATGATGAAAGCTGTGCCAAGTGCACAGGGTCACCTGGGGTAAACCGGTCTCGGCAGAGCTCTCAGATTAACAGAGACCAGGAAGCATGGTTGGTTGTCCACTTCTTAAACAGCAGGCCTATGAAAATTCCATGAACAACAAAGGATCATGGATAGTTACAGCAGTAGAGACAGAGCCCAGGTCCCTACTAGTGGGGACAGCAAGAAACACCTGTCTAGGACTCAGCTGATGCTGATTCACAGTGGTGCCATGCGTGCACAGCAGAACCACAGAACCATGCTCCCTGCTGTGACTTCTTGGGGACAGACTGCTAGACCTTTCTTCCAAGGCACTTCCGGATTGGCTGAACCACCCTGTTAGCTGAGCCCACTCCTGTGGTGGTTGATGTGTACCTATTTACTCCCAATACCCTAAAAGGCAAGATAATGTTCACGTATCACTAGCCAGGCTACCAAGGTTCAGAGAAGTGAAGTGACTTGCCTAAGATGCACAGCCAGGAGGCAGTACTGAGGCCAGAACCCCTTATTTCAAAGGCCCCGTCATTCTGGGGCACCACAAGCCTCACCCTTTCTTATCTCCACACAATGCACTCAGCAAGGGTTCAGTAAATGGTCGGGGAACAAAATTGGAATTCCCAACCACCCCGCTGCAACATGACACAAGCTCCTTTCCTCTGGAGAACACGGGGAATCTGTGCCAAGGCCCTCCCACCCCGTCAGGCTCCCTCAGAACACCCCAGCTGCTTGGGAAATATTTATGCTGGTGACAGAGATATTTTTTATCCTTAAGATTAACATTATTTTACGATGTCACGGGCTAATTGGGCCCGCGCTGTTATAATGGTTAAGACCAGATGTAGCTGCGTGATTAAAAAAAATCAATCCTGCGTGTGAAACGGGCTGCCTGACTCTCCCCAAATCACTGAGTCACCTCACGGCACCCACGGTGACGCAAGGCCACTCAGAGCTGGAGATGCAGGGGTGGCCGGAGGTGGTTCTCCGGGCTCGGCCACTTCTGGCCAGCGCTCGTTTACAGGCGGCTGCAGGGTGAGTCCTGGGGGAAAGAGAGGCCAGTGTGGGTGATGGCTGGCTTTCCAACAGTGTCTCGGGTACAGCAGGGAGGGACATGCTGTGGCTTTCTAAAGTGGCTTCACATGTCCCTGACTGCCAGGCTCCTTTGTTTTAGTTAGGATGGGGACAGGACAGCCGCTGCCTGAGCACCTGCTGTGTGTCAGGGCAGTCCTGGACACTCGATGCCTTCTTCAGTCATCAGTGCTCACAAGAAGTCCTGCCGTTAGGTGCTGTCCAAGTCAGGGACGACTCATCGCGACCCGACGAGTATCAGACTGGAGCCCTGTCCTATCCGGCAACTTCCTCATCCTCTCTGATATGTGTTGAGTCCATTTTGTTGCTGTCACTGTGTCAATCCATCTCTTGAGGGTCTTCATCTCCTTTGCTGACCCTCTGCCTTTCCAAGCATGATGCCGTTTAGCCCTATTTGTTCTTGTCAAGAGGTCAGCAGTTTGAATCCACCAGGTGCTTTGGAGGAGAAAGATGGGCAATGTCCATACATAGCCTTGGAAACTGAAGGGTGGCTATGAGTCAGAATCAATACAAGCAATGGGTTTTCTGGGATGGGTTTAGTTGTTCTCAAAAACTCACGTTTGTACCGTTGGAATCGACTGACAGCTGATCCTTCAGTGAGTTTTCAGAGGCTGTAAATCTGTCATGGGAGGAGACTGCCCATCTTCTAGAGGATTTGAACCACCAGCACATTGTCCCCCAGCCTATGCCACCAGAGCTCCCTGGAAGCCATGCCTTAGAGAAGTGTCAACTCATTGTCACGGGTCGGAATCCCCTCCTGCCTGACGCTCCACTGGGCTCGTGAGGTTGTAATGAACACAGGAAGAGGCTCCCCATCTTTCTTGGCTGGTGGATTAAAACAGTCGAGGGCCACACTGCCTGAGCCTGCATCACTGTCACAGTCACGGGCACGTTCAAGCCAGTCCATCTCAGCAAGATTTGTCCTCGTCCCCACTGGACCTCTGCTTCCCCACACACGACGTTGTCCTCCAAGCAAGAGTTCCCTCCTGCTGGCAGGGCCAAAGTGAGTGAGTCACAATGTTCTCCTGGGAGCCTCTGGCTCATTTCCAAAGCAGAGGGTCAGGCCTCTCATCTCAGGTGCCTGAACCACCAACTTCTAGGTTAAGCAGCTGATCACTGATCGCGCATGCCACGCAGGTGCTTGGGAAATGCCAGCTACTCTTATGCTTACACTTCACGCGGCTGGGGCCCTCCCTCTCCCCAGCATCTCCTGAGGTGCCCCCACACGTCCAAGCATCTTGACTGGAGCATCTCCCCAAGCTCTATTTGATTTCTGGGCTCTTTGGCAGAGGGGGCCTGCCTCCCCTTCTTCCTCTCCTGTGGCAAGGCTTCCTCACTAGGGGCGCCTGAATTCATTCACGGGAGAACAAGATCATAAACATGAAAGACAAAAGGGCGCGGTGAGCCCAGCCTCCCGGTAATTGATTGCTGCCTCCAACCTGGACTGGAAGCTCAGGATGAGCAATGAGGCATTGTCTTGAGAGCCGGCGTCTGTTCGAAGCGTCACACGCATGCTGGGGCGACCCTGGAACGGCCAGTCTCTGCTCCATCTTCCCGTCGATGGGAGGAACTGAGGCCTGATTAATAGCATCACTGGACTTCATACCCCGTGGAATCATTAAACACAGCATCCGTTCCATTAAACTGCTCCAGGACAATTCACCTTGTGTAATCATATCCCATAAAACTTTGCCACGGAACCTCTCCAGGGAGGGAGTAAAATTAATGGTATGGAACCAGAGGTGCTTTGAGGGTGCCTCATCCAGGCATACCTGTGAGGCGCACGAGGCCAGGCTGCTGGACACAGCACACAGCTGGGGAACCTCTGCTCTCCAGGGGGTGTGGGGGGAGTCCTCTCTCTGGTTTTTACAGCGATTCTCAAACCCTAAGCCGCTGAGGAGGCACCTAGACCATCTTGCTTCTGATGCAGCAAGTCCGGGGGGACCCTTGGTGGAAAACAAAGCGCCAGGTGCTGGTCCAGCCTCAGATACCCTTAGACTGGAAATGTCATGGTGCCCTCTTTAACTGCAAACCTGGGATTTACTTTTCTGGAAAAAACTTCCAGGTGAGCCTGATGCAGTCGGTCTATCCATCTGCAGAACACACTCTGAGTAGTAGGTTTGGGCACCGTGGAGCTGACACTTGTCCGCACACTGGATGCACCTGACAGCCAGCTTATGGAAATGCAGACGGCCAGACCCTGTCCCCAACAGCCCTGGGATGAGACCTGAGAAACTGCATTTCTAATTAATTCCTGAGGAGTTCAGACGCTGATGCCTCAGAGGTCCAGGATCAAAGGCCTCAAACCCAAGTACTGACCGAGGCCAGAGAGTTCATGTGAATGAGAGGAATGGGCTGGGTGAGTTCTCTGAGCAGGCTCGAGGCAGGAGCACTAGATGATCAGAGGCAGGTCTGGGAGGGGCTGCTGGGATAAAGCCCTTTCCTCCACCCAGATGAGCGTGAGGGCTCGGGACCCTCAATATGAGATGAGACTCCAGCCCCAGCTGTTCCTGAAGCTTCTGGGTCGACCCCTGTCCAGACTCCCCCCTTAGCTTCGGTTTACAAAGCTTCCAGCTGTCACAAACAAGGAAAGGTCACAGCGAGGCTGGGCGGTAACAGTTCCTGGAAGGTCAGAGAACCGGCTGCAGCGGGGAGAGGAAGGATGGCCAACTGCTGTCTATGTGATTCTGACTCAAAGAAAGCTCCTCAGGGCTTTCAAGGGCTCATTGTTCAGAAGTCAATCGCCAGGCCTTTCTTCTGAGGCGCCTTACTTGGACCACTCTGGGGACCCTCTGAAAATGCCTCAGCAGGTTAGGGACATACAGTGGTAGCAGAGTCTTGTCAAGGTGTGGGTTGGAATCCTGTTCAGTCAATGCCTGGGGACGAGTGGCGTGGGCCCGCCCTGGGATGGCTGTGCACCGGCAGGATGGTGGAGTGCTGTGATGACTGTAGCTTTTCTGAGTTCAGGCGAACCTCAGGAAAGTCATAATGAATGATGACTGCAAATAGCTTTGGGGCCGAAGATCTTCTCATTCGGGAAAGCAGGATGCTTGTGTCTCAATTTCTCCATTTGTAAGCACGGAGTAAGTCCTCAGTTCTCAGTTCTACCTGGTTCCTGCGAGTAGAGCTTGGAAAAAATACTGAGGGCTATGAGTCGCTGGTGACTCGACAGCACATAACAACAACAACAACAACAACAGGCCCTTTAAAGAAAAGCGCGAGTACTGGGACTATTCTACATTCCTCTGAGGAAAGGTGGAGGGTCAGTGCATGAGGAACCCACACTGGCATGGACTGACACAGTGACTGTCTGTCACACTGTGTGCTGGAGTTGAGGAGGATGGTGCAGGACAGGACAGGTGCAGATCGGCTGTTTCCGGGGTTGCTGTGTACTCAGCTCCCCGATACCCTAACAACGACAACTGGAGACTAACGTGCAGTGGGTCGATTAGAGTTTCTTTACGGCTCTTACAAGTGGACTGTCACTCCCTGGACTTAAGAGACCGCTCAGCCTGCTTCAGACCAAAATCCATTCCAATACTTCCACGCATAAATAATCCAGAGAACGGTGGATGACTATCACCCCCTATCCAAGCTCCCAGCTGCTCACTGAGGAAGCGAGGCAGGGGAAGGTGGGCCTCATGAGCGAGCTGGATGGCCAGGGACAGGACAGTCAGGAGACCCACGGGTTCTGTCAGATGAGCGCGTCAGTGAAGGCTGAGGGTGCACTTGGTGAATGGCCAGCCCATCATCACCCTCCATGGTCATCTGTGGGAGGGGCTGGAGTTCCGGAGCTGCCGGGAGCCAACGGGAGGATCCAGTGTGGTGGATCCTTCCTGGCTGAGGTCCGTTCCTGGCGGCTCTGGCTGACATTTTCATAAGCTCTGGTGGCCTGGCGGGAAGCAGTTGCGCTGCCAACCCAAAGGCACGCGCTCTGAATCCACAGTGATCCTCAGGGGAAAGATGGACAGTCTCTCCCTCCCCGTGCAATCCACTGCCTTACTGCCGGAGGGTCAGCTACGAGTGGCTCTGACTCCACAGGCATAAAGCAGTCAGGGCCTGCGATTCATATCCTTCCCCATTCCAGCTAGTCCATTATCACAGCAGCGGTCAAGGGCGTGAACCCTCACCTCTGCCACTTTCCGGAAAATGTTCCTCACTTAACCTCCCTTGAATCTAAGGTTGCTCCACGTACAGAAAAGGGGACATAATGCTGACTGTGGGGCTTGAAGAGCTTGTTGTTGTCAGCTGCCGCTCCCGGTGACCTCACCTGCCCAGAGCAAATGTGAGGTTGCCACAGCTGTGACCTTTTGGCAGCAGACTGCCAAGCTTTCTTTCCGAGGTGCCGCCAGGCGTGTTTGAACAGCCAACCTTTCTGTTCCCAGCTGCCTGCTTAATCGTTTGCTCCACCCAGAGACCCACCCCTTCTACACTTAGTGAGATGCGACTCACACTACGGTGATGGCTCATCATGTAATCAATATGGGATTTTGAGACTCAGAGAGATGGGGGTTGTTATGTGCCACTGAGTCGCCTGTGACCCACAGCAACCCTCTGGACAACAGCCGTGAAGCCTGCCCTGTCCTGAGCCAATCTCACTGATTTCAACACACCAACCCTCACTGCCCCAGTCATTGTATCAATCCATCTCGTCCAGGATCTTCCTCTCCTGTGCTGTCCCTTCACCCTTCCGAGCATGATGTCTTTCTCCAAGGACGAGTCTCTCCTGGCCACGTGCCCAGAGTATGCGAGAAGGAGCCTCAAAATCCTAGCCTCCAAGGAGAAACTTGGTTTCACCCTCTCCAAGACAGACCTCTTTGTGTTACTGGTAGTCCACGGTATGATCAAGACTCTTCTTCACACCACAACTCGAAGGCATCAAAGGCTACTCAAAATGGCAGAAACTGATAAACCTTAAAGCTTCTCCGCATTGATATGTTCCCCTCAGACAGCTCTCTCATACCCACTGCGGCTGTCGTTAGGTGGCACAGAGCTGGTTATACATCTCATAGCAACCCAGTGAACAATGGACCTGCACCCTGTCTTGTCCTGCACCAAACTTGCAGTCTGTGATGTGCTCCATCCCAGCGTGACCGTCACTGTGCAAATCCGTCTTGTTGAAGGCCCTCTTCTCTTTCGCTCATCCTCCAGTCTAGAAATTGTCACAGTTGAAGCCCAAACCCAAGCCATGCCAACAAGCTCAGGGCTTGGGTTCCCACACTGCCACTCTCCGCTGTGTGACCTGCACCATGGCTCTTACCTTCTCTCAGTAGACCAATGGAGTTGTTGGTTTGGTTCATGAAAATGAGCTCTTAGGACTTTCTGGACAATCACATGGTCACACAGCCAGTCAGCCAAAGGCCTGCACCTGATCCCAGGTTTCCTGGCTCTTTATTTAACCTGCTCTATTATGCTCACCATGTGCTCTTGATCCAGGCACGGTCTTTGCAATTACTTGTTATGCATCACAGAGCTGGACAATGACTAACAATGACGCAAGAAGAACTGATGCCAAGTTGTGGTGTTGGAGAAGAGACTTGAACATACCATAGACCGCCAAGAAAATAAAAAGGTCTGTCTTGGAGAGGGTGAAACCAAGTTTCTCCTTGAAAGCTAGGATTTTGAAGCTCCATCTCACATACTTTGGGCATGTGGCCAGGAGGGATCAATCCTTGGAGAAGGACATCATGATTGGAAAGGTAGAGGGACAGTGCAGGAGAGGAAGACCCCAGGTGACATGAATTGATACAGTAACTGGGGCAATGGGGGTTGGCATGTCGGAGTCAGTGAGACTGGCTCAGGACAGGGCAGGCTTCAGAGCTGCTATGCATGGGGTCACTATGAGTCGCAGGCAACTCAACAGCATATAACAACAACAGCAACATTATGCTCACTGAAGCAGAACTGAGTTGAGTAGAACAAGAAGTTGTAGGTACGGCAGGCTGTGGGAGCCCCTAAGTTCTCGCAGGGACTGGGCACGGAGCATCTCACACGGGCCCTGAAGGATGTCTTCCTAGATTCTCCATGAAGCATCGCACCCTCCGGACCACTCTGGCCCAGGTAACACTGGTCCCTCAAGCCCAGAACCTGCTTGCCTGTCTCGCCCAAGCATACCTCTGCCCTTCCAGTGGGCGTGGGCAGCAAAGCCGATGTGGCCGCCATACTTGCGGTTGAACTCTGCCATGAGGGCCTTGTAGGGGTTCCGGATGAGCAGGATGGCGGCATCGAAGGCCTCGATCTCCTTCTGGCCACTCTCGTGCGTCTTGATGCAGATGGTCCGCCCGCTGCGCCAGTGGTCCCGCTCACCTTTAAAGCCTGTTCCGCCAGCCAGCGGACAGGGGACAGGGGACAGGAGACAGGAGACAGGAGACAGACACAGGGGACAGGGGACAGTGCAGGTGAGCTGGGAAAGGCAGAAGCCACCCCAGCCCCTCAGGACCTCCTCACACCCACACGCATTCATTCCATCACTCACATATTTATTGAGCACCTACTCTGTGCAAGGTTGTGAGCATGGAAATAGGTTTAACATGATTTATAGAAACATTGTGAATCTCACTCATGAGAACTGGGTTATTTAAATAAATAAAACATCACAACTCAGGTTAGTCCTATAGAAGAGGAGAATTGGTGTGTGACCAGGACAAGCTGGGTGACTTCTCTTTGGGTGGAGTCTAACTCCTCAGTTCCCTGGCACTGAGTTTAGTCATGAACTTGGCTTTGGCCAATGGGATGAGGATGGAAGTAACAACCATTTCCACACCAACGTCTCAAGAAACATCACATGTTTTTGTTTGCTACCTTGTGTTTCTCATGTCACCATCAGGAAGACAAGCCCTGGGAATACACTGGCTCCAGATGGTGAGAGGTACGTGGAATAGACATGGACCTGGCTTAGAGCCCAAAGTCCCGTTATCTTAGGCACCACCACTGATCTAGCTGGGCCGCCATGAGGGATGGTTTCCTAGAGGAAGAGGTGCTTAAATTGAGAACTGAAGGATGAACATGGGTTTACTAGGTCAAAAGAGCAGAGGAGGGAGGGCCAGATGAGGGCAAACAGCATGTGCAAAGGCCCTGGGACGAGAAGAGATGAAATTGTGGGAAAACAGAGAGCAAGAGCCTAGACTGAAAATTATGGGGACCACAGAATATTACAGATGGGAACCCGAGTCACAGGAAGACCAAATATCACATCATGTTAAAAATTCAAGGACTGGCAGATCTAAGCTTCAAAGTCAGACCCTCCAGGCTCCTGAGACTGTGCTCCTAATTCTTTTAGACCTCTTCTTCTCATGTCAGCTAAGGGACTTGAATGGCAAGCTTAAAGGTCAGGTAGAACATTATTGTACTTGACCTTCAAAATACTGGCTGTGGTTTCAACTCCATGAGTGTGGATTTCATGTCACTTATATAGCCCTCAGTTTCCTCATCTATAGAATGGGGCCAAGCAGCTTCTCCCACCAGGGATGCTATGAGAAATCAGTGAGGCACAGCAAAGTCTGGAGTGAAATCTTCGGCTTAGGAGCCATCCACCTCAGCAAGCATTGTTGTGTCATTTCTTCCCTCCCTCCTCCTCCTCCACCTTCTCCTCCTCCTCACAAAGGCTTCTAATGCTTTGTGCCCCTGGCTTTTAAAGAGGATGAAAATGAAGGAGGGATGCAGAAGAGACAAGGATCCAGAGAGGCACAGTCCCTTCCCAGGACCACAGTGCAGAAGAACCAGAAATGAATGTGATCTCCTGAATCAGATCCCATTCTGGGATTTTCCAAGACAGCTTGTCTGAATTAACCTAGCCCTGAAAATTAGCTAGAATAACCTACAGTCTGTGAGGCCAAGGGAGCTCTGGTGGCCTAGTGGCAAGAAGCTGCACTGCAATCCCAAAGGTACACAGTTCAAGGCCCTAAGCTGCTTCCGTGGGGGAAAAATGGGCAGTCTCCTCCTATGCAATTAACTGCCTCTGAAAACCGCTGGAGGGTCAGTGACGGGTCAGGTCCGACTTGATGGTACACAACAAAACAACAGGAGCAGCACAGCGTCAAGGGTACAGCTTCCTGAGGCAATGAGGGTTGGGATCTTGCGAGAGTACTGGGGAGCTGAATACGGTTGCCACTAAGGCGACTCTGGGTACAATTTTATGTCCCTAAAGCCACTCTATTCCATTGCTTAAGCTTTTCATGACAAGGGCAAAGGACTTTCCCATCTGTAACTTCATTTTCCAAATTCATTTTACCGTGAGTACAGCCTTGGACAGATAGTCAGAGGGTACAAGATCCCAGATGGGCTCTCAGAAGGAAAAATGAATTGTCAGAAACATGACAGAACGGTTACTCTAGGTTAACTCTGCTCCGTGCACCGAAGACTGGAGTCTAACTCCTTACTTTGAGATGGGGTCGACCTAGCACAGTTTTTAAGATGAAAACAAAGAAAATCTATGAACGCTGGGGAACAGCTGCTCTGCCTTCCAGGGTGGGCTGGACTTTCGGTTTCCTGAGGAGACCACTGCAGGGAGTAACTGGACGAAGAGGTGGGAAAGTCCATTGAGCAGGTAGTTCTATGCCTATGAAGGGGTCTGCTCTATGCCTGTGAGGGGGTCTATGAGAAGTCACACAGGCTGGGCTTGTCTGAGAACTGATGGCTGCCGGTCCTCTGGCAGCAGGGGATGTGCGCCTGGGGCCACAGCAGAACCGCTGTCCTCCACCACCAGGAGGCTTCCTTCTCTGCACCAGCACCTCTACTACATAAAAACAGGGAAGCTTTCCACAAACTCAAAGGCACGGGGTTCCAATCCACCAGCTGCTCCATGGGAGAAAGATGGGCAGTCTCCTCCAGGGAAGTTAACCACCTCTGAAAACCCACTGGAGGGTCAGCTATGAAGTCGGTTCTGCCTTGATGGTACCTCACAACAACCACATCAATTTGATGGAGCTCAGGCATCTCCGAAACTCTGAAAGGCAGAGCAACTGTCCCAGAATTTGGGGGGCAGAAAATTTCGACCCTGTGCCACCTGAGCCTCGGCAGCCGCCTGCCCCATCTGCCCGAGGGGGTCCCAGCAGCCTGGAAGGACAGTGTCCTGGGTCCTCACCCTGCCCCTCCTTCCAAGGTCAGGGTGTTGGCTTTTGACAGGCCACAGAGTGTGAGCCTCTGTCTAGGGCTGTGGTGGCCCACGATGGGGAGAGGGGAGGGAGGGAGAAAGGAGAGGTGGGGCCAAGAGAAAGAGGGACAGAGAAACAGAGAGAGACCTGGAGAGGTGGGAGCAAGATGAAGAGACTAGGGGAAGAGGAGAGAACAGACAGAAACCTACGCGGGAGATGGAGTAAGAACGGTGGAGAGGAAGACACAGAAAACAGAGACAGACATCAGAGACAGACATCAGAGACACTAAAGGTAGAGACAGAGGGGAAGACAGGAAAAGACAATCAGGGCACAGAGAGAGACAGAGACTGAGCAGCAAATGACACAGAAACCAAGCTTTGCTCACTTGGTGAGGAGACGGGAACGGAGAACTCAAGTGGGGCACGATATGATGCTGGGAGGGGTCCCTGCACATGTTCACTAGCTCAGCTCACCCACCCTTCCACCCACCAGCACCTCTGTCAGCCTGGTCCTTTCCCAGAGTGAAATAAAGTGGAGGGAGGGGATCAGAAGACAGGGCCTGGGGTGGAGAGCGCTGCCACATACATACATATTATAGAAGAGAAATCGAGGTCCCACAGGGGGAGGGAACATGCCTCCAGTTACTGGGGAAACCAGACGCAGAGGCAGAAACACTAATGGGCTTAAATAAATCCCTGCGAGTCACTGGAAGTCCCGCTCATTCTACAAAACCACTCTTTGGGGCCTGTCCGCAAAGTTAGAAACTCTACGGTAGTTGCGCTTCACCATTCATTCCTTCATTTCTAATGAATGCTTCCCTCGTTTATAACAAATTCCCTTCCTCTTGTCAGGGTCCTGCAGTCATGTAAATGTCCTTGGCCAGAACACCATGGCCATCGGGATATTCCCATCACGCCACTCTCAGCCCATCCCTTCCCTGCGTCAAATCCCCAGCAGCACCCTCACCCCTGGCCCACTCTTTGGAAAGGCACTCCAGGTGTTTTGACACACCCAGTCCCAGCTGTTCCTTCTGCCTGACACTCCTCACAGAGCCCCAGTTTATCCTACTCTACCCAAAACCCACACCAACAACAACTCAAACCCCCAATGCCATTGAGTTAATTCCAGCAGCCTTCCATTGGGTTTTTGAGGCTGTAACTCTTTATGGGAACAGACTGCTCATCTTTCTCCCTGAGAGCAACTAGTGGATTTGAACTGCTGACCTTTTGGTTAGCAGGGCGGTGCATAACGTCTTATATAACCAGTGCACTACCAAACCATTTTATTCGTCAGCCAAGCTCTATTACTCACCTCCATGACTTCGTCTACATCAGGATCACTGTCTGAAACACCTTCCTTACTCTCCTCCTGGGCGAGCCCCAACCAGCTGCTGCATACTCAGCCCAAGAGTAGGTGGCTGTTGGTGAGTCAGAACCGACCCATGGCTGACCCTCCAGCAGGTTTTCGAAGGCAGTTAACTGCACAGGAGGAGACTGTCTAACCTCCCATGAAGCGGCTGGTGGCTTCAAACCACATACCTTCAAGCTTGTAGTGCGGTTTCTTGCCAATAAGTCATCGTGTTATGTGCCATCAAGTTGCGTGCAATTCATAGCAACCCTATGTACAACAGCTCTGAACCCTGCCCTGTCCTGAGCCACCCTTATCATCTCTGACACAGTCAGAGACATCTCTACCAGTCAAGGACACACACTCCGCCAATGAGTCAATCCATCTCGAGGGTCTTCCACTCTTGTGCTGTCCCCTCACAAGCATAATATCCCTCTCCAAAGACTGGTCCCTCTTTGCAACATGCCAAAGTATGTTAGATGGAGCTTCAGAATGCTTGCTTCCAAGGAGCAGCCCGGTTTAACACTTTCCAGAATGAACCTGTTTGTTCTCTTAGCAATCCATGGTATATTTAGCACCCTCCAGCACCATAGCTCAAAGGCATCAATTCTTTTATCATCCCTTGTCACTGTCCAGCTTGCTGATGCATAGCACATAATTGCAAAGACAAAGGCCTGGATCAGTTGCACCTTAGTCTCCAGACTGACACTGTTGCTCTCCAGTACTCTGGATAGCTCTCTGACAGCAGACTTTCCCAGTGCAATACATCTTTTGACTTCCTGGATGCTGGTACCAAGAATGCTGACTATGGAACCAAGCAAACTAAAACTGTGAACAATCTCAATCTCTTCACCATCTATCATGATGCTGCCAACTGCCCAGTGGTGAGAATCTTTGTTTTCTTGATGTTGAGCTCTTCAATCCATAGTGAAGGTTGTAGTCCTTGACCTTCTGCAGCAAATGCTTCAGATTCTCCTCACTTTCAGCCAGCAAGAATAGGTTAGGGGGTAAAAAAAGAAATACCCAACACTGGGCCCCTCACAGACATACACTGCATGTCCACAGTCTGCAGCAGTATTAACAGATTAGCAAGAGCATTGGCTTCAAGCATCATAGAGACGGCGAGGACGCACAGATAAGGCAAAGGTCAGATTTGCTGTTCTCAGGGTCACTATGAGTCATTGCCGACTTGACAGCTAACAACCTACAACTCCACAAGGGCTATGATGAAGGGGCACTACGGGCACTATTGGACAAGGATGCCTCAATAGGCCAATGTGGGGGGAGTGGCTGTCATCATCAAAGAGCTGAGAGTGGAGGGGCAGGCTCCAGGGAGGTGAGCCAGGAAAGAGTAGGATGGACCTGTGGCCCAGGGAGCACAAGGAGCAGACACAAATGTCTCCGGTGTTTTCTGTAACTGCCTAGAGCTCGTCCTCTCTGTACAGAAGGTGCGGCAAGCTGGAGCTCCGTGGGGAAGAGAAGGGCAGAGCGGTTACCTCTCTCCCATCCCCTGACACTACCTTCCCCTGTCCAGCCCCCTGACATGCCCCAGGAGACCCCGTCATGAGCTAGGTCACTGGGCTTGAGAATCTCATGAGGTTAAGCATCTTCCAGCAGCTCCCTTCCAGTGGCTGTAAAGGTGATGGAGCATGGACGACTCGCGGACTGGCCGGGATTGACTGGGAGGCGGACATTCTCTTCCCTGCATCCCACTCCACAGGTTCCAAACCTTGAGGAACAGCTCATTGTTAATTAACGGCACCTTCCCAAATCAAAGGAAGTATTTTTAAAATGTAAATTAAAAATGGCTGCACTAAAAGCTTTCAATGCCTGTGACCAGTCCTCTGGCTCCCTGGCTTTCTCAGTGGGACTTGATGAAACATTGAGTAACGAGGCACAGCTTGAGGCTTGAGACTAACTGTTCAAGGCTGTTGCTAGCTTCCTTTCCTTCTTTATGATGAAGTTAAATTTTTATCGCCATCTCATTCTATTAATTATCGACGCAGAGACTCTGAGGGCATAGGGTGTAATAGGGAGCTAGCTGCATTAACTCAAAGGCTACTACCATTCTCTGGCAGTCTCAATCCACTACAGGTTCTACAGGAGGAAGACGGCCAATCTCTTTTCATGTCATTTACAGGCTTTGAAACCCAAGGGAAGGTCAGCGATGAGTCAGTTTCAACCCAATGGCAATGAGTTTGAGGTTTTTATAGATAGTCCGACACATTTCAGTGTAATAAAAACGGGACGAAAGACCCACTGCTGGGTGCTGTGGGTCTGGAAATATCAAAACTGAGTTCTCAGGGTCTCAGCCTGACTTTACAACAGAAGCACCTGGGGAACTTTACAACGCTGACGCTCAGGCCCCACTGCCCAGATCCTCTGTAATGGGCTTGGGGTGCGGCAGTAAAAGCTCCCCAGGGGATTCTGAGGTGTTGTCAGGGACTAGACTCCCTCCTCTTGACTTTAACCAAATAAATAGTTCACTATCCTGGTTACGTAACATCTAAAAATCAATGTGTACTTTTACATCATAGTCTTATCCATATCAAATCATCTCACACAAAATAGCCTAGTTTTTTCAAATTTCTATTGAGTGCATATCAACATTTCATGTTATCCGGAGGAGGAATTTGAAACTCAAGAGAGGTAAAGAATCTTGCCTCAAAACCTCCAGCTGATAAGAAGTGTTAAGAATTAAAATTAAATTTCCTGACCCAATTTGAGATTGTTTCCCTTTTGTGGAAATTTGGAAGTCAGCTTAGATCAGAGATGGAAAATAAAATGGTTAAGTAGACCTTTCCACCTCTTTCTACATTCTCAACAGGCATCATTCCTAGATCAAGGAGTTTTGTTTCTGTGGAAAAAGAAAACCCTCGAATTTTTCTTACAACATCATCCTAGCCTGGAATTGGGTGCTACCGACACAGGGATCTCTCACCTGAACAATCCCCAAAGACCTCTCTAGGTCTGGGATTCCAAAATCAGGGTTGTTGCAGCAGCCAGGAGACTTAAGAATGTGGATGATTTCCAAGACTGCTTCTTCCAGCTATGTCCCCTGGGAAAGTCAGGTTTTCCAGAACATGCTTCGGCTCCTCCTAACAATTTCCATACAGACAGGGCAACTGAGCGGTTCAGAGAGCAGGCACTGCTGATAGTCAAGCTTGTGTGTTTCAATCTTTGTAAAAGTATGCAAAACTCAGCATAATAGGCACTCAACAAATAGTAGTTCAAACCAAACATTATTTATGTTTATGTTTATATTTATTTACAGTTGTTGATTGCCTTTGAGTCAAGTATGATTCACAGCGACTCTATGAAAAGGCCTGAAGCCTTTCTATAACTATGGATATTTACCAAAGTTTATAGAGTTTTCTGAAGGCATGCTGTTTAAACATAAACATAAACATAAACATAAACATAAACATAAATATATATATTGTTGTTGTTGTTATGTGCCGTTGAGTTGCCTGCAACTCATAACAACCCTATGTACAAGAGCCCTAAATCCTGCTCTATCCTGTGTCAATCTTAATGTCTCTGACACACCTACCCCTATTACCCCAGACACTGACTCAATCCATCTCATTGAGGGTCTTCCTCTTTTGCACTGTCCCTCCACCCTGTCAAGCATGCCGTCCCTCTCCAAGGTCTGGTCCCTACTTGCAACATGTCCAAATTATGTCAGAGGAAGCTTCAGAATCCTTGCCTCCTAGGAGCAGCCTGGTTTAACCCTCTCTAGGATAAACTTGTTTGTTCTCCTAGCAATCCATTGTATATTCAGTACTCTTCTCCAGCACCACAGCGCAAAGGCATCAATTTTCTATCATCCCTAGTCATTGTTCAGCTCTCTGATGCATAGCAAGTGATTGCAAAGACCATGGCCTGGATCAGGCTCAACTTAGTCTCCAGACTGACATCATTGCTCTTCAGTACTTTGGAATAGTCTCTGACAGCAGTTCTTCCCAATGCAATTCATACACACACACACACACACACACACACATGAAAAGCTGGGAGTCCTCCCCATTCTCTTGCCAACTCTAATCTTTAACTTGTTTTGACTCCTTTTACCTTTTCTTCTGCTCTCTGCATCCCTCCTGTTTTCCACTCACAGAAAATACCATATGCCCCAGCTCTCCTGGAGTTGGGTTTCAGCGACATCTGTCAGCACCATGCTGTGCCTTGCCAATGCCTGGCTCCCATGTCATAGGACTCAGAACCCTCATCCTCTTCCCTCCAAGTCACTGGTTCCAATTCATAGTGACGCTGGGAGACAGAATGGAATGCCTCAGAGGGTTTTCAAGGCTGTAAATCTATACAAAAGCAGGCTGCCTCATCCTCCCATGGAGTGACTGGTAGGTTTAAACCAACTTTATATTAGCAGTGAGATGCTTTAACCATAGTGCCACCGGGACGTCTTATCTTTTGCAATTGCACACTTACTATGTGCTAAGTATGTTACATGTTTGAGCTCATTAACTTCTAAAGCAGCCTCGTGAGGCACATATTATTATCTCTTATTTGGGCATGATGACACAGGCTCAGAGAGGTGCACTAGCTTGCCTAAGGCCACACAGCTTCGCTGATGTTGTTGTTGTTATGTGCCATCAAGTCACCTGCGACTCACCGCACAATAGTTCTGAACCCTGTCCTATCCTGAGCCAATCTCACTGTCTCTGACACACCTGCCCCCTAATGCCCAAGTCCCTAGTCACTGTGTCAGTCCATCTCATCCAGGGTCTTCCTCTCCTGCATTGTTCTCCACTCTTCCAAGCATGATGTCTTCCTCCAAGGACTGTCCCTCCTGGCCACATGCCCAAAGCATGTGAGATGGAGCTTCAAAATCCTTGCCTCCTGACAGCAGCTTGTTTAAACTGTCTCCAGAATGGACCTATTTGTTTTCTTGGTAGTCCATGATACCTCCAACACTCACACACAAAGACCCAAATTTCCAAATTTCTATGAGTGCAGTATCAACATCTCATGTTATCCAGAGGAGGGATTTGAAACTCAACAGAGGTGAAGAATCTTGTCCCAAGACCCTTGGCCAAGGCTGCTCTGAACACAGACTCAAATCCGCTCATAGGCAAAGCTCCCTCCAGCTGCTTCCTTGCCATGCCCAGGACAAACTACATGCCCATGAGTTACAGTTTCCAAGTAAGAAGCACTAGGGGTGCTTAGCTGTATGATAGAATTAATGAGGGGGTGAACTTTGATACCGGCAACAACAGAGTGCAATTCCAGAAAAGCCCATTAAAACCCAAATCCAGTAGCTGCGCTATAATCCTGAAGGCATGTGGTTTGAATCCACCAGATGCTCCACTGAAGGAGGGGCAATCTCTTCTTGTCCGTTGGATCAGATTCAATGGCACACAACAAGTAGAGCCCCCGCCCCCAAACAAAAAACCAAATCCGCAAGACTATGGTCAAGTTTCTTCTCAACCAAGTAGTCTTACATCTGGAAAACGGCACTTCCGTTACACCTCCTGCGGTTACGGGATGGGTCACCTAAGACTCACGCCTGGCACAGCTCTCAGCAGACAGCAGGTGGCCAAGGGAGCGTCTGTGAGAATCCGCCTGGCACACAGTCAGTGCTGCATTACTACTTGCTGGCAATCCAGATATCAGTGCAGCCAGAACACAGTGGTGCTAAAAGAGTATCTGAGACGTGAATGAAAGGAAGGCACAGGGCAAGCCTGTGTGACTTAAATGTAGATAATAATGTACCTAAGGAATATGAGGCATTCAGTAAATATCAACAGGCTGGGATCGGGGAAGGGAACTGAGGCCACACTGCCTGTCTTGGGATTCCATGTTTTAAAACATCTGTTAATTTATCCTTTGAATTGCAGTGCTGGGGAAGAGGACTGGACAAACCATGAATAAACAAATCTGTCCTGAAAGAAGTGCAGGTACGGGGCTCCTTTGAGGGAAGAATGGTTGAAACTGCTTTACTTTGGGCATATTTTCAAGAACCAGTTCCTGAAGAGAGATATCATGATAAGGAAGATAAGATAAAGAGGGTCCGTGAAAGAGAGAAAGACCCTCCACAAACTGGAATGACAGTGACTAAAATAATGGGCCCAAGCATGACAAAGATTGCTGTTATGCAGAACAGGGCAAGGTTCAGTTATGCTGTTCACAGCATGCTTTGAGTAGCAGCCAACTCAACTGCATCCAACAACAACAACAACAACAACAACAACTTTAACTTACAGTTTTTGCAAGCTATCATTTGTTGCAGAGTTCTGGTGATACCATGTGTAACATGTCAGTAAGGATAGATGGTGATTTGAATCCACCAGGCACTCTGCAGAAGAAAGACTGGTTTGCTCCCATAAAGACCACCAGCCTCGATAACGCCTCGATAACAGAGGGTCTTAAAATAAAATCAGACTTCTCAAAAAGTTGGAAATAAAAATACCATTTGACCCAGCAATTGCACTACTGGGAATATACCCTAAAGAAGCCAGAACTGCCACCTAAACATATATATGCACACCTATGTTTATTGCTGCATTGTTCACACTATCAAAAGAGTTGGAAACAACCCAAGTGTCCATCAACAAATGAATGGATAGAGAAGTTGTGATACATTCACACAGTGGAATACTATGCAGCACTGAAAAACAAGAAATGAATAAAATATTCTACAAAATGGGTGACCCTGGAGGACATTATGTTGAGTGAATTATCTCAAAAAAGGACAAATACTGCAAAATGCCACAGTTATAAAACAGGACTGACATGAGGGTTGTGGGGAAACTAAGAAAAGAGAGGATAAATAATGACACTGCATTAAAACAGATGAGGGACAGAATTGTTTAAAAAGAATAGATGATTAGGCATTATTTGCATGACAACAATCCAGAATACGAGCTGCATAGCAAAGCAGACTTGAGAGGGGCGGTGAGGAAATTGTGTGACAGCAAAATAATTTTTTTAAAGAGAAAAGTGAACTCGGGGGCGGGGGGGTAGGGAGGAAAATATGCAACAATGAAGGAATGGAAATCCAAGTTTTCTGAAACATTCCTTAAAATCTCAATGTACAAAAAAAAAACAAAACGTTCAGACACCTAAGACACAGCAAGTATTCAAGAAATGTCCTGAACTGAATATTGCTCTTACACCTGGCTGTATAGAAGAGGTGTTCACAATGTCTGAGAAAGTACTCAGCACATAGTAGGTGTTCAAGGACACTCTGTGGTGAGCTTAATGGAGAGGAGGTTCCAGGTACTTTGGTACGTGATTGATAATTGCTGTTCAACAGATGCAAGTGATGTGTCCCGACATACTGTGGAAGAATTGTCAGTAGGATGTGATTGGGAGGAAGGCCCCAAGCATACAGCAGGTCTCAATAAATGGCCTGGGTGAGCTGGGTGGAACACAGAAGGTGCTCATGAAGGGGAATGCCCTGTGTCCATCCCACAGGGACCTCCCAGGTCAGGCAAGCCTCTTGAACTCTGCTCTCCCCTCTGCCCCTTTTCACCTTTGTTGTAGAGGGAGCCATCGAAGTAGTAGCTGCCAGTGTAGAAGCCGGTGGCCAGCTCGATGAGGTGGCGGGCCCAGGTGTTGCCGGCCCCTGGGAAGCTGGCCAGCGCAATGAGCTGCTTCGACTTGGCCGGGAGGAACCTTCTGTCCATGCAGCGGTTATCTGCAAAACATAAGACACAGGCAGGGTCAGCGGCAGATGAAGCTGGTCCAACCTACCACTGCAGTGTGGCGTCTGACATAGGTGTGTGTTGAAAATCCCCTCCAGGCC
The DNA here is from genome assembly GCF_000299155.1 of Elephantulus edwardii. Classification (NCBI taxonomy): domain Eukaryota; kingdom Metazoa; phylum Chordata; class Mammalia; order Macroscelidea; family Macroscelididae; genus Elephantulus; species Elephantulus edwardii. The sequence continues at coordinate 4,368,428 of NW_006399901.1, read as the reverse complement.
TCAATCTTTCCATCTGTAAAATGAGTCACTGGTTTTTTACAGGAATACTGTTAGACCTGAATGAGATCTAATATATGAAAAAACACAGTGATTAGCACACGGCTCTGTGCTGCAGCCAGCCAGTAACACAATGAATGAGATGCCATTTGCATGACTGGTTTCAAATTGGACCATGCAATCCACAGGGGTTTCACGGACTGGTTTTCAGAAGAGGATTGCCAGCTCTTTCTTCCTAATCCATCTGAGTCAGGACACTCTACGGAAACCTGTTTAGCATCACAGCAGCACGTCCACGGGTATCACAGTGGACAGATGGCTACGGTGGTGCACAAGGTGGACTTGCCAAGAATCAAACCTAGGTCTCCAGCCTGAAAGGTACGACTTCTACCACTGAACCAGTCGGGCTTCAATAAAGGCCAGCTAGAATGAAGACTTCTCTCCAGCCTCAGTTTTCCCCTGGACAGAGTCTGGTCACATCACTTATATCCTTTCCTCCCGTAGAAAACTTCCAACAGCTCCTGCTGACGCTGGATCACCCGAGGTTCCTACCCTGCCTCCTGGCCTGGCCCTGTGGGGCTGGGCCCTGCCTGCTTCCAGGCCCACCCGCCCAGACCCGCCAGCTACCCTGGTCTCCCTTCATTTCTCCTTTGTTCCTTCCAGATACAGCATCTTTACACAGGCTGCTCCTCCAGCTCTGACTTCTACCTGCATTTGCTTGATAGAAAATGCCTTAGTCTTTAGCTCTCTGATGGACTGGTCCTTCCCTCTTCCCTGACTCCATGAGCTGGGTAAGGCAGCCTCTCACTGGCGCACAATGTCTACCTCGTTCATCTCACTTATCATTTTAATGCAAAGAAGTACTTGTGCAGTCAGTTGATTAAACAAAAACCTTGCCCCCAGACCTCTTCACTGATCCTCTGAACTTTCCATACTATCTAGCCCACAGCAGGCACCCATTAATGTTTCTTGAACGGGCAAATGAGCACAGTGGATGGACAGCGAATGGATGGAGAGATGGTTGTACGTATGAGTGGGCAGGTGGGGTGGATGGATGGGTGAGTGTACATATGGGTGAGTGTATATGAGTGGATGATAATATACTTACTCTGAAATAGCACACTGTTGTTATGTGCCATCAAATCACTTATAATTCACAGTGACCCTATGTAAGCTCTGAAGCCCACCCTATCCCGAGTCAATCTCACTAACTCTGACACACCCACCCTTATCACTGCAGTTACTGTATCAATCCATCTCACCCAGGGTCGTCTTCTGTGCCGTCCCTCCACCCTTCTGAGCATGATGTCCTTCTCCAAGGACCAGTCCCTCCTGACCTCACACTCCCAAAGTATGTGAACTGAATATTGCTATTATACTTGACTGTATACAACAGGTGCTCACAATAGGTGTCTATGTGAAAGTACTCAGCACAGAGGCGGTCTTCAAGGACTGTTTGTGGTAAGCTTCCTGGAGAGGAGGTGCCAGGTACACTGGTAGGTACTTGTAAGTCTACTGCTGAACACTAAAGTTGCTCTTAAGAGGTGGTTACATTTTCAAGTCCTTTATTTCATTATAAAATGGTTTTGATGGAGCTCTGGTGGCCTAGTGGCAAGAAGCTGAGCTGCAATCCTGAAGGCACGCAGTTTGAATCCACCAGATGCCCTGCTGGAGGATGGGCCATCTCCTCCTGTGTCAGTTGGATTTGATTCAACGACACAGAACAAGAAAAACAAGTTTTGCTATCTGGTCTTCTTGATTCTCTTTAGGTCCCTCGGATGCTACTCCAGTCAGAGTCTCAGCAGCCCGACTACGAGTCCTACTGGAGTGGAGAACGCATATGGATGATTTCTTCTGGTACCCACAGCTTTCGCAAGCAGGAAGCTGAGGAAAGGCCCAGTATAGTACACTCTGAATTGGAGAAGAGGACTGAATCCTGGATCCCAGCCCCATAGGCTCCCAGCCCCAGGCCTGCCCGCTTCATGTTGAACAGACGACCCCACGTCTCACTCATTTACCGTGAAAGTCAAGACAGGCAGCCCCCTTCACCTCGGCTGGCTATCCCTGGTCCTTGAGCTCACAGACTTCCAATGCGTCCTCTATATTCTCTTCTTCTCCCTACTCTGCTCCTGAGGCTGGACCCGCATTCCCTCTCCCCAACCACCCAGCTCCACACACTCTATCTTTTCCTCTCTGCTGGCTCTGTCATGAACACGTGTAAACAAATGGCTTCATCATTTAAAGGAAACCTCACTCCCCGACCCGCCAGTGACCACTGGTTCCTAGTCATGTTTCTGGGAACTCAGGTTCCTCCGTTGCACTCGCTCCTCAATCACAGTGAGTCTCAGTGACCCCTCAAGGTTAGATCCAGAGGACCTGTCTGCCCAGGAGCCTCGGACATCAACTAACTATCATCCTCCCTGGTTTGGAGAACACGTTCCCTTCGGATTCCTTGGTCCACTCCCACCGGAACTCCTCTCCAGCCTCCTGATCACAGTCAATCTCTAATTTTGGAACCTGGCCTTTTCTTCTACTACAGGGTCCCTTCTTTAAAGCCACACCCAAGTTTATCCCTTCTTGGTAGCAACTCCCACATTCCCAGCTCTCTTCCTGGGCCCCTGTAGGTAATGAGCACCTCCTGGCCGTCTCCAGCTATAGGATTTACCCTTCCAGCATTAACGAGGAGGACCAATGGGTACCTGGTACAACCTTTTCTGTTATGATGTCATTTTTTTCAAAACTATTTTTGTTATGGTTGTTGAGAATATGCACCAATTTGGCGATTTCTCCAGGCACAATTCTCACATTCTTCAAGATGTACAAATCTCCTTTTCTGAATTGTTCCTGCCCCCCATAAACTCACTGTCCCCCTAAGGTTCCTAACTTTTTGTGTTGCTGTCTTCAACTTGATCCCCTATACTCTGACCTTGTGCCAAGAAGCTGCGCTGCAAACCCGAAGGCACATGGTTCGAGGCCACCAGTTGCTCCATGGGAGAAGGTTGGACAATCTCCTCCCATGGAATTAATTGTCTCTGAAAACCCGCTGGAGGGTCAACTATGGGTCAATTCTGACTCTACAGTACACCACCACCACCACCACCACAACAACAACACGCTGTTACAGTTGTTCAATGCCGTCAAGTAGAGTGGGCCTCACAGTGACCCTGTGAACATCAGACCTGACCCCTGCCCTGTCCTGTGCCGTCCTCGCCGTCCCTGACACCCCTGAGCCCACTGCTGAACTACTCTGTCAATCCATGTCCCTGAAGGCCTTCCCCTCCTTCGCTGACCCTCCCCTCCACCTTTCTGAGCATGATGTCCCTTTTCCAGGAATGGCCTGCCTAACAACACGCCTGATGTATGAGAGACGAAGGTTTTTCCTCCGGGCCTCCAAGGAGTGCTGTGGCTACACTTTCTCCAAGACACAGCTGCTTGTAACTTTTGCAGTCCACAGGGGACAGATCTTAAAAGACCACAATGCTAAGGACAGATATTCTTTACCAGTTAAGCTAAACTATTGTTTGTTTTTAGAAGAATTCAGGGAGTATTTGTGGCCCAAAGTTTAAAGATTATCTCTGGACAACAGTTTCAGGGGTTCCTCCAGCCTCCATACTCTCATGTGACGGCAATAGTTTCTCTTTTCAGTATCAAAAGTAATCTAGTTTGGAAGGTAAGACTACTAAAACAGTCCTAGGATTTATTCCTATGGGACGGCTGATTCCCTACTGTCAGCTGACCCAAGACCTCTGGCTGTTTAAGAGAACAAGATTCCAGACACAAATGTGCTGCCAGACTGCGGAGAAGCTGGTGGCCAAAAATAGTTGGAACTTGGCTGGACATACCAAAAAGCAAGCCAAAATCAAACACCCAAAGTGATAATGGCAAAAGGAGTGTTGCATGGGGAAAGTATTATTGTCAGGGACCTCTCCAAAGTACTAAGGAGCAATGACATCAATCTGAGGACTAAGGTGCACATGCTTCAGGCTCTGGTCTTTTCAGTCACTTGCTATGCATATGAGAGCAGGGCAATGAATAAGGATGGCTGAAGAAGAATGATGCCTTTGAGCTGTGGTGCTGGAGAAGAACACTGAATATCCCTTGGACAGCCAAGAGAATGAACAGATATGTTAGTACGGTGTTCCTTGGAGGCAAGAATAGCAAAGCTTCATCTCACATACTTTGAGCACGTTGCTAGGAGGGGATATTCCTTGGAGAGGGACATCACGTTTGGAAAGGTGGAGGGTGAATGAAAGAGAGGAAGACCCCCCACTGAGATGTTGTGACACAGTGATTGCAGTAAGGGGTTTAAGTGTGTCAGAGATGATGAAGATGGCACAGGATAGAACAGGGTTCAGCTCTGTTGTTCATCTGGTTGCTATGAATCACACTTGACTCAAAGACTAGTAACAATAACATCACGTTTGCTTAGTGCTTAGCACACGACAGTCCGCACCGGCCATTTCTGCTCAAGTCCATCCTGGCTAGTGAGGTCCTGACACAGAACTTCAGCTTTAGGTAGGGGTGACCTCGGAGAGCCGAGGAAGAAAGGGGTGCAGCACAGCTGTTCTGCTCTGTCCTAAAGCAGGTGTTGGTGCCTAGGATGAGGAGAAAAGCTTCTGCTGTAATTGGGGCTTTACCCTGGTTCACTCCTGGTGGACCCTCTGCTGAGGTCGGGAGGTGGATCTGTTATTTGGCGTCCTCTAATCAACTGTGACTTACAGTGAACTCTGTACAAAAGAACGGAAGCCTGGCCAATCCTGTGCCATCCTCACAATCTCTGCTGCGATCAATCCCACTGCCGCAGCCCCTGTGCCAACCCATGTCTTCATTACTGGCCCCTTACTCTTCCAAATATATGTCCTTTCCCAGGAACTGCAAAGTACATGAGACAAAGTTTTACCATCTTTGCTTCAAAGGAGCATCCTGGCTGCACTTTGCCCAAGATGTATTTGTTTGTACTTTAATCATCCACGGTATATTCAATATTCTTTACCAACACTATGATTTAAAGGCATCAATGAACCTTCAGGCTTTCCTATTTGTTGTCCAACTTTGAGATGCACATGAAGCAATGAAGAGTATTATCCTCTGGGCCAGGCCCACCTTAGTCTTTAAAGTGACATCCTTGCTTCTTAGCACTTTAAAGAAGTTCTTGGTAGCTGATTTGCCCAATGAAACAGGCTGTTTGATGTCCTGAATCCTGCCTCCAAGCGTGTCAACTGTGGATCCAAGTGAATGGAAGACTTGAAAAGTCAATCATCATACTGCCTGTTGGTCCAGGTCTGAGGATTTTTGATTCCTTCACTTTGAGGTGTAATCCACAGAGAAGGGTATATAGCTTTTTGTCTTTCTCAGTAAGTACTTCAAGTCTTCTTTCAGCAAATAAAGTTGGAAAATGTAAGTGTGAGTTGTTGAAGAGTCTTCCTCCAATCCTGATGGCACATTTCTCTTCCTACAGTTCAATGTCTTCCTTTATTTACTCAGCATACAAATAACACAGGCATGATGAAAGGTACAATTCTGGCCTTTTCTAATTTTAAATCATGTATATACCCTTGTTCTGCCAGAGTGATGACTTTTTGCTCTATGTACAGGTTCCACGTGGGCACAATTAAGTGTTCTGGAATTCTCTTCTTTGCAACATTATCCATTATTTACTGTGATCCCTGTAGCGGAGGACCTCTGCATAGTGAATAAAACACAAGTAAACATCTTTCTGGTATGTTCTGCTTTCAGCCAAGGTCCACCTGACTGACATCAGCAGTGTTATGTCTCATGCACAGCCCACAGCTTCTTCCGAATGCAGCTGGAACATCTGGTAGTCACCTGGTGATATACTACTCCAGTGGTTTTTTAAATAATCTTCAGCAAAACTTTGCTTGCTTGTGATATTAGTGATTTTGTTCCAGTTTCCACATTTTGTTGGAAAAAAAAATTTATTTTTATAATGGGCCCAAACACAGATCCCTTCTGGTTATTTGATCAGGTCGCTGTTTTGTGTATGCTGTTGTTGCTGCTGCTGAGTGTCACTGAGTTGGAACTGATCCAAAGCTGACTGCTCAGTGGGTTTTCAAAGGCAGCAAAACTGCATGGGAGGAGACTGCCATCTTTCTCCCATGGAGAAGCTGGTGAATTAGAACTGTGTAGCACTGTATCCACATCAGGATAGATGGTGAAGAGATTGCGATTGTTCACAGCTTTAGTTTGCTTGGCTCCACAGCCAACACTCTTGGGCACCAGTAGCCAAGAAATTAAAAGACGTACTGCGGTGGGAAAGTCTGCTGTTAGGGACTTTTCCGAAGTTCTGAAGAGCAATGGTGTCTCTCTAGAGACTAAGGTGCATCTGATACAGGCCATGGTCTTCGCAATCACTTGTTATGCATCAGAGAGTTGGACAAT
>NW_006399901.1:4356856-4361807 GCF_000299155.1 Elephantulus edwardii | reverse complement strand
AGCACAGGAGGGGAAGACCCTCTATGAGGTGGATTGATTCAGTGACTGGGGTAATCGGGATGGGTGTGTCATAGACAGTGCGACTGGCACAGGATAGAGCAGAGTTTAGGGCTGTTGTACATGGGGTCGCTATGAGTCACAAGCGACTCGATAGCACATAACAACAACAACCACTACCACCACCACCACCACTGTATTGGTAGCACAACTCCTGATACTATATATGTTGTTGTTCTTGTTATTCTAGAGTTTGAACTGACCCATAGCTGACCCTTTGGCAGGTTTTCAGAAGCAGTTAATCGCATGCGAGGAGACTGCCCATCCTTGTCTTACAGAGCACCTGGTGGCCTCAAACCATGTGCCTTCAGGATTGCAGGGCAGCTTTTTGCCACTAGGCCAGCAGAGCTCCCTTACATATACACCTTGTTGAAATGTAGATTCTGACTGAGTACATTTGGGATGGAAGGGCAAATTCTCAGCAGTGCGTTGAACCAAACAGTATTAGAACAGAGCCTCACGGGTTAAGGTAATATTAACAGTCTTTCAATCTGCTGATTAGTCCCTAGACTACCTAAAAAAAAAAGAAAAATATTGACCTGAGTCCCAGATTCCTCGCCTGTGCAACGGAGCTTATAACAACTACCTCCAAGGTTGTTCACAACAAACAAACAAACAAACAAACAAATCAAGCCTTTGCCAATGAGTTGCTTCCCACTCATGATGCCCAAGTGTGACAGCACAACTGCTTCCTTGTGTTTCCCTGAATGCAACCTTTACGGACGTAGACTTTTTTCTTTTCCTCCCACTTGCTGCCTGGACCACTAATCTTTAAGTCTGATGTTGTTATTATTGTTAGGTGCCATCGAGGCGAGTGCCCTGTGAACAACAGATCGGAACCCTATCCTGCCCTGTGCCTATGCCATCCTCATCATCTCTCACGCACCAGAGCCCACTGCAGCAGTCACTATGTCAACCCATCTGGTTCGGGGTCTTCCTCTTTTTTTGCTGACTCTCCACCTTTCCAAGCATCATGTCTGTTTCCAAGGAATAGACTCTCCTAACAACATGGTCAATATATGGGAGACAAAGCTTCACCTTCCTTGCCTCTAAGGAGCACTAAGGTGGCACTTTCTCCAAGACATATCTGTTTGCTCTTTTGCTGGTCTATGTTCAGTACTCCTCTCCAGTACCACAGCTCAAAGGCATAAGTTCTTCTCCTGTCTGCCATACTTACTGTCCAGCTCTCAGATGTATAGCAAGTGACTGAAAAGACCATAGCCTGAATCAGGCACATCTTAGTCTTCAATCTGACATCATTGCTCCTTAGTACTTTGCAGAGGTCCTTGACAGTAAGACTTCCCCAGTGCAACATGGCTTCTCCAACACCACAGCTCAAAGGCACCATTTAACATGGTTAGTAGTAGAGTGCAAACTGTTTGCACCTATCCAGGGATCTTGTCTGTGGTTGTTAGAAGGGTAAATAAGAGAATGAATGTAACACATTAGAACAAGACTCAACTCCTATAAACATCATTCCATTATGGTAGTTCTTAATACTGTTGCCACTTGCCAGAGGCCCAGCTCTCTTCTACAAGGAGATTAATCTGATCATTTGTTGAAGAGCCAACTTAGAAGGGGGAAAAACCCAGATAGTATTCATGTTGAATGGCTTGCAAGGGAACAAGCTGCAAATAGAAGCCTGTCTTGGGGTGATGGCATTATCTTTTATCCCTTTGTCGTGTACCACTGAAGCAGATTCAGCTGGCACAGGAGGAGACTGCTTCTCCTTCTCTAGAGTACCTGGTGGATTTGAACCACATGCCTTTGGGATTGCAGCGCAGCTTCTTGCTACTAGGCCACCAGATCTCCCTGATGGCAGTATCTTCAAGTTTGAAAGGTGACTTCCAGTTGTCAAGGAACTGCACACTTACAATTTTTGCATTTCACGTTACGTATATTTTACTTGTAAAAATTGCAAGTAAATATTGAATTTTAGTCAGTGGCGTGTGCACTGCATTGCTTAGGGATGTGGCATACTGATGTCTGCAATTTACCTGAAATGCACACAAAATAAAACAGAGAGATGTGTGATAAATGCCAACAAAATGGAAATAACCAGGAAGTGAACAGAGTGCTTACCAGTCAACTCTTTTAATTTTTTTGGAGGTCTGAAGCTCTTAATAATAAAATGTTGGTTGCTGTTGTTATGTGCCATCAAGTCGCCTGTAACTTGTAACAACCCTATGCACAGCAGTTCCGAAGCCTGCCCTGAGCCAGTTTCACTGATTCTGACACACCAACCCCCACTGCCCCAGTTATTGTCTCAATCCATCTTACCCGGGGTCTTCCTCTCCTGCGCTGTCTCTCCACTATTCCAAACATCACGTCCTTCTCCAAGGACAGGCTCCTCCTAATCAAAGTATGTGAGACAGAGCTTCAAAATCCTAGCCTCCCAGGAGAAACTTGGTTTCACCCTCTCTAAGACAGACCTACTTGTTTTCTTGGCGGTCCATGCTATGTTCAAGACTTTTCTCCAGCAGCAATTCAAAGGCATAATTTCTTCTGTCATCCTTAGTCTCTGTCCAACTAACTCTCTGATGCATAGCAAGTAACTGCGAAGACTATGGCCTGAAGAGGAAGAGTACTACTTCTTTATTCCCCATTAAACACTAACTTAAGGCCAAGGCCAACTCCAGGCGAAGGGATTTTATTTTCAGCACTAAAAAGAATGTGTATTTGATTTTTAAGCCCATAATTTAAAGTAGATGCTGGAGACAATAATGTGTGCAACTCTGGTGCCAGACAGGCCTGCATTTTGATCCTAGATTATCATGGTTGAGCTGTAGGGCCATGAGTAGGGCTCTTCACCCCTCTGAGCTTCAGTTTCCTCAACTGTAAGGTGCGGGCAACCAGTCTTGTGGAATTAAAATGGGTCATGGCTGTACTGTACACACAGTGTATGCTGACTAAGTATGATTAAGAGCATGGTCTTAGGACACAGGCTTCCTGGGTGAATCCCAACTCCACCATGTCTGGGCTGTGTGACTTGGTCAAGTTACTCTCTCTGTCCAACTGCCTCATTATTGTTGAAACGGTAACTTTACCAGTGAATCACTGAGTGCTGTGAAAGTTAAGGGCATTCATTCAGGTGAAGGGCTCAGACAGTGCCTGGCCCACTGCACATGCTCTGGAGATTCACGTCTCATCACTATTAATCACTAAAGGGCTTCCCATAGAATAAATGTTGAGTGAATGGTAGTCGCTGGAGAAGAGCCCTCAACATCCCATGGACTGTCAACAGAATAAACGGGTATGTCTTGGAAAAGTGCAGTTAAAATGCTCCTTCGAGGCAAGGTTGGTGAAGCTTCGTCTCACATACGCTTTGGGCATGTTGCTAAGAGAGGCTATTCACTGGAAAGAGACAACAGGCTTGGCAAGGTGGAGGGTCAAAAAAAAGAGAGGAAGACCCTCAATGAGATGGATGGACACCATGTCTGCAGCAGCGGGCTTAAGTGTGTCAGAGATGATGAGGATGGCACAGGACAGGACAGGGCTCAGGTCCGTTGTTCGAAAGGTCTCTATGAGTCATACACAACTTGACGGCACCTAACAACAGGAGCAAATTGGAGCCACGGTGGATCACAGACTAACGAACCTCTCAACCTCTCCGATGCACAGGGACAGAAAGTATAATGTGGAAAAACAGCCTTGGGGGCTGCACTCTGGGAGGGAGCAAATTCATCAATTAGGGAATCTCTCTGCTGCCGCCGAATGGACCCAAGCAGTTGATCTGCCCACATCAAAGCTGTTTGTGGTCGCAGGATAATTAATCTGTGTTTAACTCTCCCCGCCGGCTGGGGCGTCACAGTTCTGCACAGACCAGCCAGCATGTCCCCCAAAACTAACAGACACTCATCCCTCCTCTAGGGAATGTAAACAGAACCAAGGGCCATGCTTACTGAACACACTTCTCACTGGCTCTTAGTGGGGTTGTAACCCCCAGAAAGCAGCTGCAGTGGCCCATGACTGGTACCCCCATCAGCGCGGGCAGGGAAGGACTGCTATCAACATGGCACCTCTGTGCAAAGCAGAGGCAAGAGCCGCCTTCCTCCCGGAGGGGTGCTGCCAGTCCCCGGTGCATGGTGTGGTGGGCATGGCACGAGCTGGCTTTCAGAGCCCACCTCCCCACAGGCTGCGCTTGCGCAGTGTGCAGCCTGCCCGCTCACACAGCCCTGGATGCTGGAAGATGAGGGGAAGTCCGGACTAATGGTGCTCTGGAGGCTCTCGGGGCTCCCAAGGGCGTCTGTGCACTGGATAGAGGTCTCTAGGGGAGGATTTAGCATCAAAGAACTGCAAGCAAATCACCTCCCTCCATGTGTACTTGTGGTCAGTTCCCTGACCTGAGTCCTGGTTTTTCCCGCCTTCACACGAGGAGAACACTGCCATGGTCAAAGCCTTGCTGTGGGCATTGATCATGAACGGATGAGGTGTGAAGTGTGAAGAGAGCTTGGCATCATGCCCCGGGTTACCTATTAAGTCATCAGGATGTTCAGATTTGGGGGTAACCCTTTGGGGTCTTCATTTGCAACCCAACAAGGGATCCACTCCTTCCAAGATGCCTCGGTCAGGAGGTTTGTTTTCTTCTAGCAATTTTACAGACATTGTGACCTTGGGCAAGTCCCTTAGCTGTTCAGAGTCTCAGTTTCCCTATCTGTACAGTGGGCACAATGGCTGCTCCTGCTTGATAGGAAAGCTGAGCACGTTCAACGAAGCAACTAAAGGATCTGAGGTGACACAAAGTCCTTGAGAGGCTCCAAGCACTGTCACTGTCACCACCACCACCATCATCACCACCAATAGCCCCATCAAGCAGCCTTAAGAAATAGAGACTGGGTGGGGGAGAGGGTGGAAGCTGAGAAATGAGGGGTGTGTGTGTGTGTGTGTGTGTGTG
>NW_006399901.1:4353514-4356656 GCF_000299155.1 Elephantulus edwardii | reverse complement strand
CATAAATTAAAAAATGTAAAAAAAAAGACAATAAAGAGAAAGTGTTCTGACAGCGAAAGGAGGCTGTTGGTGTCCCCTCCAGTTCTAGGATTCCTTACATCTGGAAGCTCTTTCTCCCCCTCCCATGTTGTTGATACTAACAGCCCAAGGTTCCACTTTATAGATGGGCAAACTGAGGCTGAGAATGCGAAGTCACTTGCCCAGGATCATACTGTGGGTCTGTTTTGGTGCCAACCAGAGATCCAGGTCTCTTACGCTCAGCGGGACGTCTTCCCACTCCATCTCACTGCCTCTGTGACAGAGAAAGTGCGACCAGGTGGGTGTTCAGTGATGAGGATCACAGATGAGGCCTCAGACCCAGAACTCCCTCTTCTTCCTCTCCCACTCTCCCCAGGCAGGGTCTCAGAGCCTGACCAAGCTCACCAGTCCTGTCCTGTGGCTTGGACAGTCTCCTTGTTGATGGAAGAAACTGGCAGAGCAGGGCCTGGGGAGGGGAGGACCCTGGCAGAGCCGGTGCTGAGGGAGGCATCTGCCAGGAGGAGCTGGGCTTACCTTGCACCTGCGTCTGATAGACGATGAAGTAGCTGGGGGTCCCGCAGCTCTCGAACTCCTCGGCGCTGCACTTCTGCGCACAGAGCTGCTCATCCTCCCGCTCATGGAGGGGGAATCGCGTGGTGGGGAAGCCACAGTGGCAGGCAGTGCCCGCCAGGGCCGCCAGCGGGTACTCCTGGGGGTGTGGAGGGGGACAGAGGAAGGTCACTCACTCCCTGGACAACCCAGGACTCCCACTGTGGGGTAGGATTTGCTATTTTCCTTCAACTTTAGAAACCAGTTGCCAGTTGAACCAACTCCACAAAGCTGGTGTGTATCCTCTCTAATCAATCTCTCCCTCTCCTTCTTCCCCTCTCTCTCCCCTCCCCTTCAGCCCCCAAAGGTATCAGAGAAATCAGAAAGAGGAACATTTCAGGGTGTGGCCTTCCAGGGTACCCACACACCTCTGCACAGTGTGACCCTTTGCCAAGCTGGTTCACCCATGATCCCACATCCAAGGAGGAACCCTGCCTGACTTCTAGACCCCTCCAAGACCCCGAAGGACTGAACTCTCCCCTAAGAGGCGGTGGGGGGGAATCTCTGCCCAGCAAAGAATGCTGGCCCGAAATGATGGCAACATCTATTTCAATCTCATGAGATCTCTGCCCCTCAACCTTCTGGGACATCCTTCAGGGGTACGGAATGTATCCTAGAAATGCCTGGGGCCTTGAAGCAGCCTGTGCCCTGGATCACGTACCATCAGGACAGTTGCGAGTGAGCCAACTCTGACTCCAGGTGACCCACGGAGTCAGAGAACTGGGCCCCATAAGGCATTCAATGGCTCCTTTCCCCCTGGTGCTTTTCTGCTGGGGTGTCTTGAACCTCCCACCTTTTGGTTAGCAGCAGAGTATATAAAGTATCTGCATCACCCAGGGCCTCTGGTAGGGTCTCCGGGGAGCTCAGAAGTTAAGAGAAGTTAAGTTTGGAACAGGCCAGGTGTCAACGCCAGCTCAGCTGAGTGCTTGTGCTATGAGCCTGGGCAAGTGGCGCCCCCTATCGGCGTCTTGGCTTCCTCAGTCGTGAAATGGTATGGAAGTTCTAGCTCACGCTATTGTCATGTACAGCTGAAAGGGATCCATTGCTGACCCTCCAGCGGGTTTTCAGAGGCAGCAAATCACACAGGAGGAGGCTGCCCATCCTTCACAGAGCAGCCGGTGGATTTGAACCATGTACCTTTGCACTGGTAGGGTAATTCCTCACCACTAAGACCTGTGAAAACCCTGCTGTGTGACTCAGGATCCTACGCAAGCAGTAATCTCCAAGATCGCGTGCATCTTCCTGAGAGGTGCCTGGTGGAGTAGGAGCCTGAGAGACATGACCAAGCAGGAGATGTGACTGGAGCATGAAGGGAGCATCCAGGTGCAGATGAGCTCCGAGCTCCCAGGAGGGGCCGAGGCAGCCCCCAGCCAATGTCCCTGAGCACAGAGACCATGTCCCCACCAGTAAGCACTCTGTGTCCCCACCAAGAAGCACTCGGGAGCACTGGTACCACAGTCTATACAGAGCTACACTCCTCGCTGCAAGGCCATGCCTCGGCGGCAGACAGAATTCACCAACTGTCCCTTGGGAGAAAGATGCCATTTACAGCCTCTCAGAACCCATAGGAGAGCAACTCTGAGTCAGTTCCGACTTGATAACAATGACTGAAGCACAGATCTGGCACACAATAGGCTCTCACTAAACATGTGCTGAAGGAGCGACAGGTCCATCCACCTTCTAGTGCTGGAGGAGGAGGTGGGTCTACTCTTGACAGCCCTGCAATTAGCTAATCTTGAAGGGTGGAACTTCACTGAGTGCCAGCTCTGTGCCCAGCATACCTGAGGAGTAAGAGGAAATGGGGCCTAAAAATGCCCAAGGTACAAGCCCTCCCTCGAGGGGTTCACAGTGTGGCCTGGGATGTGGGATAAACATAGTCAGTGACCAAGGCTTTCAGGCTGAGAAGAAACCCATATAACCCAATGACCAGCCGACAAGTCAGGGATGTCTTTTCAGTCTAGCCGGCACTTGGATGCTTCCAGGGATGGGCAACTATCTCAAATTGAAAATGTTTCTGCCTCTTACGTCAAATGTGCTTCTACTCTTGCTTCTAGATCTAGTTCAAACAGCATCTCAATCTCTCATTATCACAACACACCCTATGTAACCTCTGTGGCCCACATCAAACAGTTGCCTTCTCCCTCTTCACAGACTGCAGGCTGCGTCCTCATCCTGACTTGCCCATTGTGTCTCCAGCCAAGAATCCTGGGTCCTCTAGCATGACTCATCCCTTTGAGGTAAGGTTTCCCCCTCTCCCAGGCCTCTGTGCCCAGGACCTCCAAGCTCACCTTCCCAGTACAGAAGTCCACACACTTGTCCACGGACATGTTCAGCATGGCAGCGGTCACAGGCAAGGCCAGAGAGAGGTTATCGGGTCTACGAAAGCAGCCTCGGAATACCGCGCTTCCATCTGCAGAGCCAGAGGGGGACAAAGGGAGGTCAGATCTAGACCAGGGAGCCGCCTGAGGAAGAAGTGCTCCTACGTTGTTGTTGTTGTTGTTATGTGCCGTCCAGT
>NW_006399901.1:4330379-4352866 GCF_000299155.1 Elephantulus edwardii | reverse complement strand
ATTGGTCCAGTGGTGAGAATTTTTGTCTTAACATTAAGCCCCAGTCCATATTGAAGGCTGCGGTCCTTGACCCTCTGCAGTAAGTGCATGAGGTCCTCCTCAGTTTCAGCGAGCAAGGTTGTGTCATCTGCAAAACACAGATTGTTGATTGTTGACATGCTCCTATGTTGGCATGCTAATATCGAGAGAAGGCAAGGGTCTTGTTCAAGGTCTGAGAGCGAAACAGAGCAAGTCAGTCACATGATATGTTTGGTTGGTCTTTCCAAAGCCAAAATAATTCAAAGAAAGTTCCTGTTCCTGGTTTATTGATAGCAATTCAGATGTTTGGGATCCTTCCAAGATGCAGCCAGGAATGCTCTTTGGAGGCAAGAAAGATGAGGCTTCGCTTCACATACTTTAAGCATGTTGTTAGGAGAGGCTGTTCCTTGGAGAAACACATGATACCGGGAGGAGTGGAGGGTCAGCAAAGGAAAGGAAGACCCTCAACCTCAGTCCCCAAGGTGGATTGACAGTTACTCCTGCAATGGGCTCTGGTGTGTCAGGAAGTGTGAGGATGGTGCAAAGACAGAACAGGGTTTAGATCTTTTGTTTATATGGTGGCTATAAGTTGTACTTAACTCGACAGCACCTAACAACCACAGTACCCAAAGATAGGCAGTTCAAATCCACCACGTGCTCTGAGGGAGAAAGGAGGATAATCTCCTCCTGTGCCATTAACTGATTCTGAAAACCTGCTGAAGGATCTGTTATGAGTTGGTCTCTACTGACAGTAATGACAGCAGTATGATTACTATTTAATTATGATTTATTAAAGCCACAACCTCCTTGTGACATTCTCACAACAGTCACCATGTAGTGGCCACGGCCATAAGAGGGCTGAGCCCTTCACCTGGGCAATCTCCCAAACCCTCATGCCCAACCTGGGGGAATAAGGTCTGCATTCTGGAGACTAAGGTGCACCTGCTCCATGCCATAGTCTTTGCAATTGCTTGCTATGTGTCAGAGAGCTGGACAATGACTAATGATAACAAGAGAATGGATGCCTTTGAGCTGTGGTGCTGGGGAAGAGTACTGAATATACTGTGGGTTGCTAGAAGAACAAACAGGTTCATCCTGGAGAGGGTGAAATCAGGCTGCTTCAGACTGCTTGGAGAACCAACAGGTTTGTCCTGGAAAGGGTGAATCCAGACTGCTTCTTGGAGGCAAGGATGTTGAAGCTTCGTCTGACATACTTTGGGCGTGTTGTAAGGAGGGACCAGTCCTTGGAGAGGGACGTTGTGCTTGGGAGGGTGGAGGGGGATGACCCTCGATGAGATGGACTGATTTAGTGACTGAGGAAATGGGGGAAGGTGTGTCTGAGACAATAAGGTTGGCTCAGGATAGAACAGGTTTCAGGACTATTGTACATAGAGTCTCTATGAGTCACAAGTGACTTGATGGCACATTAACATTTATACAGATAAAACAAAAGACTCAGAGGGTTGAAAGCACTGGACCCAGAAAGCTGACCTGATAGGAGGAAGCGAGGCTGAGCCTAGAGTTTGACCTGAATTCAAAGTCAGTCTTTCTGCTCTTACTGATGTTATCTGTGCTATCATAGACACATGATTCATGCTTGAGGTGATCTGTCAGAATCCTCCTCCCCCTCAAGGAGGGTCCCATCATACAGAAGGGCGCGCAGGGTCATGTGACGGAAGCCATGTAGTCCCACCGTGACACACACGGGTCACCAGGCATCAGAACCTGGACCCTTTTTACCTCCTGAGAAGGCTCTCTTTAGAAAGGTTTAAGTGTTTCTAAACACTGCCATTTACACTTTTGTTCACCGATCATTCAGAAAATGAGGACTGTCACTCTGAAGGGCACTTGCAGCAGTTGTCAATTGCCTTCAATCACTCCCATTGTTCTGGATCGTGACCCTGAGTCTCCAGAACCATCTGCCAATATTCTCCTCCATGGTGAAGCTTCGTTCTGCAGAGTTTGGCATGTTGCTAGGAGATGTTATTCCTTGAAGAGAGACATCACGCTTGGGAGGGTAGAGGGATGACAAAAGACCCTCAACCAGGTGGACTGACACACTGGCTACAGTTATGGGCTTGAGTGTATCAGAGACTGGGAGGACGGCACTGGATAGACAGGGTTCCGATCTGCTCTTCGACTCGATGGTACCTAAAACCCATTTCCCTGCCAGGATCCTATGAGAGAGGCCTCCTGAAAATCAGCCTGAGGTACAGTTAGGGCAACAAGTATATTAGAGTGGGGACAAGGGGTTCCCTCAGGGCTGGGGCAGTCCTGGTCCCTCTGTAAGGAATCGGAGGCGCACCACCCTTCATCCTATAAAGTGGTTTCTTCCTTGGATGTCCCCCATCCCCCTGGTGGGATCTGAGAACTACATTCCCCCATTCCTCCTAAGATGGAGCAGAAGCATGTGGTCTCAGAAGGTGAGGGTGTCTGGGTGAGCACATGGGCGGGGGGCAGTGTACCTGGCAGTGACTGGCTATGAGCTAAGAGGCCACTGTGTAGGCCTCCCTGCGGAGTGTGAACACAGTGGGGACTGTGTCTGGCCTTTCGTGATGAGGAATATGCGCATCTGGTTTTCACATGTGTGACTTCGTTTGTGAGTGAAGCGGTCGGTCTCCAATTGGCATGGATGTCAGAATCTGAGAACACAATAAGCCTGTGGACCTTGCCCACCTGCAAGTTTGTGGTCCATCCACGCAGGATCAGGGGGTGTGTGCGAGCAGGTGAAGGAGTCCCGGGGGGGGGCAGCTGCTGAGCAATGCGGCGATCTAGAATGAAGTCTCGGATACATCATGGGGTAGATCCACTCAGTTCTACAGAAGTGGCTGTGAGCTGGAACAGACTCCGTGGCACTGGTTTATTTCTGGTGTGCAGGTGTGTCCCTACCTGGCCTCATGACAGGGCTTATGACTATGTGTCTGTGCAAAGGTGTGTGGTTGTGCCTTTGGCCTCTCAGTCTCATGATAGGGTGTTGCCAATGCAGGGCACATTCATCCAGGGAGCTCTATCTTGGCTGTTCATCAACCGGCCTGCTTCCCACAAACACGGTGGTTTCCTCCTGCATGGCAATCTGCTGCTTGCTTCACACACACACACACACACACTCACTCTCTCTCTCTCTCTCAGCCCAGCCCCCACATCAGACCTGCTGCCCACAGAGCCTGGAACACTGGAGGGCTCATCCAATCCTTTTATAACTCCATGGTGAAAGTCTGCACAGGAGTTCTGGTGCTGCAATGAGCCCAGGGAGAGATCTGAGGTCACCCTGTCAGGAGTCACTCCTGCATTCTCTCTCTGACATGATGTCAAGTAACTGAAGGCCCAGGGGCTTCACTAGGGGCTCTTCATCTGGGCTCCATGAACTGAATGCTCTAGCCTCCTGTTCAGTCCTGCCGAGTCTGTGCATAGAGCACATTCACATGTGTATCCAGACATCTCTGCTCCCACTTCCAGTTGAGAGAATGCCCTTCAGCCTGGCACCATGCCAGAGGCTCTTCCCTGTCTGAGACTCCTGATGGAGCAATGAGAAGCCTTTGCCAAGAAGCAGATGAAGGAGTAGACACACACGTTCCCATCCTGACTTTGCCACGTGGTGCTTGCAGGCTGCTTTTCCCTGAAGGTCAGTGTTGCTGTCTGTTAACTGGGTAGCTTTCCTGTGCACAGAGCCCACTAGCCACTTTACTCTTCACAGCTGCTTATCTTCAGGCCCAGTTCCTTTCCTGGGAAGCCTCAGTTACCTCATCTGTACAATGGAGGCGTGAACATCGGGCAGATCATATGAAGGATCTCGCTGATCTTGTGAGCTGTGGACACTGGGAAGGGCAGGTAAAGCTCTGTGGCTGCTCTCTTTCCAGTTGTGCTCACACTGAAAACTGAAAGGGGAAGAGGGGCTGATGGGTTGGTTCCTTCCCCAGATGATTTCAATGCTCATCAGGTGGCCAGGTTGCAAATGGAGAAACCAGGAGACTTGATTAAGTCCAGCTCTGCCAAGATTTGTCCCCCTCTGACATTTAAGCATCTGCTAATGAGTCCCTGATTCTCCCAGCTAGAGAGGAACCCCAGCTCAAAGCCCTGAATACCAAATTAGGTGAGGGCTTCCGTCCTGAGTCTCTCTGTGGAGGAGTTATAATAGGGACCAAGTGGGAGCTGAAACAGAGCAATGTTTGGGAAGCCAGGCCCAAGAAGGACTTGACCTGCTGAATGGAGGGTCTTCTAGCAGCCTGGATGTTCCACGTTGGAAGCAGGGCTGCACTGTCATAGAAGCTTCAGGGTGTCTGATGGAAGGCTGGAGAACGTTCCTAGCCAACAGGGATCTGGGGGACATTCTAGAGGACATTTTTCTCTAGAGGTTGTGCTCCACCATGGCTCAGGGATTTAACAGGAGGGACATTTAACCTTCCTCAAGACAGACTGACACAGTGACAGCAACAGTGGG
Source organism: Elephantulus edwardii (assembly GCF_000299155.1). NCBI lineage: Eukaryota > Metazoa > Chordata > Mammalia > Macroscelidea > Macroscelididae > Elephantulus > Elephantulus edwardii. The sequence goes on along the minus strand of NW_006399901.1, from coordinate 4,348,410 downwards.
GCTGGGACATGGCACAGACTAGCTAAGACACGAGAGAGAGCAAGGCTCCAATTTGTTGTTCACGGTAGATTCAGTGGCACCTATGAATAACTGCCCTGACCTTCTTAGTAGGTGCCATCAAGTCAAGTACGACTCATAGTGACCCTATGAACAAAAGATATTGGTCCTGTTCTGTCCTGCACCATCCTCACACTTCCTGACACACAAGAGCCCATTGCAGCAGTCACCATGGCAAGTTCACCTGGTTGAAGGTCTTCCTCCCCTTCACTGACCCTCCACCCCTTCTCAACATCATGTCCTTCTCCAAGGAATAGCCCCTCCTAGCAACATGTCCAAAGTATGTGAGGCAAACTCATCCTTCTTGCCTCCAAAAAGCACTCTGGCTGCATCCTCTCCAAGACACACCTGTTTGTGCTCTTGGTCATCCATGGGACGCTCAGTGCTCTTCTCCAACACCACAGCTCAAAGGTGTCAATTCTTTGATCATTCCTATTCATTGTCCAGCCCTCAGATGTGATCAAGCAAATGATCGGAAAGACTATGGCTCAAACTGACATAATTACTCCTCCATAATTTGTAGAGGTTCCTAACTGTAGATTTTCCCAGTGCAATGTGTCTCCTTATTTCCTGACTGCTGGTACAGGTCACTATTTCACCCCTTCAGCGGTGAGAAGTTCTTGGGGTTTGTCTCTTACGAACGAGTCTGATTTACTGGATTATCCTGTGAGAGAATAAATTTCTGGGTAGTTCAGTAGCAGCGCTTTCATGCCCCGTTTGGGAGAGTTGGATTTGAGTCAATGTGTCTGCTGGGAGGCTGAGGCTGTTTATGACGACACGGTGACTGTGACTGTGGGCTCGGGCATCTCCGAGATCACAAAGATGGTGCAGGATAGGACAAGGTGCTGGTGCTGCTCACGGGTCGCTAAGAGCCATCGATAACTTGGCAGCATCTAACACAACAACAAATGAGGCTGGCCGGCATTCTTTGACGCTTTCAGACTAAGATGGACTAGGAAGAAACAGCTTGCAATTTCTCAAACCAGTCAACGGAAACTACGTGAATCAATGGGTTGATGGATGACTGAGCACAGGATGGTAAAGGGTGTGTGGCCCCCTGTTCTGGTGTGCTTGGGGGCTGACTCAACAACAGCTAACAGCCAGAGACAGCAGCAGGAGGAACGTGTTGTCTGTCAAACGTTCTGGTGCCCAGTGGAGACTTGGGACTGCTATTCATCTCTGTGTTTCTGGGCTTGTCACTGAGCCCGTTTCCTCTCATCTAAGTGGGTATAATTCTACTTGCCTTGCCCAGATGTGGCTTCCGTCCCTATGTTGGCATTTACACACGTCTGAGGCCCATTAAGGGTTTAACACCTTCTCCACTGCTTGTCCATATGTGACACTATATGTAGGGTGGCCAGATCCTATGTCAATGGCCCAACAGTCTGCCCTGTTGCATACACTCATGGCCTTGCACTCAGCCATCTAAGAGCCCTCATGAGAGCCAGGCTGGATGCAGAGTCATCTCAGTCAAGCTCGGCCAATGATGGGTGAGTGTAGATCAGTGCTGATACATCCTCCACCTGCCTTCCTGGACTCCCCACTGCCCTCTGAAGAGTCCTGCTCTGTAAAGCACCCTACCTTGAGTGCCTCCATTCCCTGTCTGATCCACTCTGTGCACTTCCTGGGATCACCCCCAGAACTCACATCCTTTTCTCAGTGTCTGTTTCTAATGGAAGTCAACGTTAACACAACCGTGGTTCATTCACAAGGAAAAGTCAGCATCCAGTTTGAGGTTGCTTTTTCCAGCCTGTGGTCTGTATGGCTGATGCCCCCTGGAGTTGTGCAGTGCACAGCCTGTGGGCCAGAGCAGTGGTCCTGAGAGGCCTTTCAGATGACTGACCCTTACTAAATAACCACCATAGTGGGAGCAGTAACACTTGTTTACCGCATGACAACAGGGCTAAGGGTGTTACATACATTATATCCCAGTTAATTGTCAGGATGAGGTTGAAATTTGATTGCGGGTCATAAAGATTCTGTTGTGTTGAGTCAAACTACTGCACAGAGTTTCCTCAGCCATGACTTTAAGGAGGCAGATTGCCAGGCCTTTATTCCATGGCCACTGGGTAGATCTGGGCTGGAAATCTTTAGGTCATTTTTAAAAACCCTCAAACCCACTGGCTGTTGGCTCGGAACTGACTCATAGCTAACTCACCATCAGGGTTTTGGGGGCTGTAAACCACAAGGAAGGAGACTGCTCATCTAGGTCCAGATCAGCCACTGGTACGTTCAAACCACCACCTTCGGGTTAAGAGGGCAGCTCCCCACCTGAAAACTACCATGTGGCCTCCCCAAGACTATTATCCTGTTGGGCAAGTAAAGACCTTGCGTCCTCCCAGGATGTCCTCACTTCCCCAGGTCACAAGGCTCGGGCAGAGCTGGAGGTCTGAACTCAATCTGTGGACCCCACATCTTAGTCTCCAAGCTTTCCACAGGCAGCAGGCCTGACTTTTCCAGGGGTGGAAATGAGACTCCCCAGGCCTGCCACCCTCATTTCCTGGAACCCCGAACAGGCTGCACTCCTGGGGTGTGAGCATCACAGAAGCCCACAGTGGACATCCTGGCAAAGCAGGCACTTCCTCGTGAGGCCAGCTGGGCCAGTGCCTGACCCCGGAAGCTTGCGTCTGTTACTAGTGAGAAGCGAGCAGAGTGACTTTGTTCATCGACTCACTTTGCTAAGGGCACAGGCTGCAACCAGCTCTAAGCATCTCTGAAATCCTATCATCTCTTTGTTCTGGGGCTTCACACACACAAAAATGAGGTAAATGTCACCAGGCGCTCGCTTAAAGGCAGGTGTGAAGAGTTCTCCTTGGTTTGAACGAGGCCGCGCCACCCCTCCAGGTAATTAGGCCAAACTCTACTGCATTAAAGATGCCGGTGAGGAGGGAATGCAGTGAGCTGGGAGTTAGCTGTCGGCGGCTACCTATAATCAGAGAGGGACTGAATTATACAAAGAGCCCCACTGTCCGAGGAGAATTCAAACCGGCTATTTTTAGGCATCACCAAAGGCTCCTGCCAGCTGCTGGAAATTCAAATCGCTTCAACTGGGTGCTGCCCAGAGTGAACTGGGAAGTTTTCAGTCCGTGGAGGGAGCAACCCAAGCTACTCCGGAAGAGACACCATGCTCAGAGCTTTCTAGACCTCACTTCTCCTGGTGGGCACAGCAAACGTGGAAGGCTGGTTACATTTCACAAATAATGGCAGCTAGGGCTGCGAGTGGCCTAAGTCAACGTGGGAAGTGAGCGAGAGGGCCAGGACTGAATCGCTGCCTGATTCCAAATCATCGCACGGGTCTCACTGCTTTCCTGGGTTTACATAGGTGAGGAAAGCAAACTAATTAGGTGCTACAGAGCTGACTTCTACTCATGTTGTTGTTATGTGCCGTCAAGTTGCCTGTGACTCATAGCAACCCTGTGTACAGCAGCTCTGCAGCCTGCCCTGTCCTGAGCCAGTCTCACTGACTGATACTCCTACCCCCGTTGCCCCAGTTACTGTATCAATCCCTCTTATCCGGGGGACTTCCTCTCCTGTGCTGTCCTTCCATCCCTCCGAGAATGATGTCCTCCAAGGTCGCTCCCGGCCAATCCTAGCCTCTAAGGAGAAGCATGGTTAGCAACTCTGTAAAGCAGCCTCAGCGTGACCCTGCACCGCCCTTACAAACTCTCCGGTGCTTACCACCACCGATAGGCTGGAGTCACCGTATCAACCCATCTCACTGACGGTCTTCCTTTCCTTTGCTGACTCTGCTTTCCCAAGCATGATGTTCTTCTCCTGGTACTGGCCTGTCTAGAATACATGGCCGAGATGCGGAGGATGAAGTCCCACTTTAAGGAGCACCCTGGCTGCAATTCCTCCGAGGCAGATCCTTTTGTTCCGTGGTACACCCACTACTCCTCGTGTACTCATGAGGGGTGTAGGAATTACATGCTTCGGGGCTCCAGGGGAACGAAGCCTCTGGGCTTGGCAGGGGAGGAGTTAGTCTAGCCATCACAGTTGCTTCTTCCTGCTCGTCTCAGGCCCCTCCCAGCAGAAGTGGCTGGAGTGGAAAACCAGCAGGAGTAAAAGCACAAAGATGCCCACAGAAGTCACCTTCTCAACTTTCAAAGACCAACAACTGCCAGGACACACAAGTGGACATAATCTTTCATGTAAATTCTCGACCATCAGTCAGGGACCTACTTTCTTTAGTAACAGTATCGGCATCCACTTCCTAAACATGTCTCCGGAAACTTTGTGAATGAACTTTGATAAATGCTGACAGTTGTAGAGGTGCCTCCGGCCTTTTGTTCTTAGGGTTGCTATGAGTCATGCTTCACTTGAAGGCAATCAACAACAACATCAACTTCATGATGTTTTTCACCGAGACAGACAAAAACAAACCACCCCCAACAACAACAAAAAAAGAAAAATGCTGAGCCCTGGAGTTTATTTAAAGCTTTTAGTGGACATGCGGTAGAATTCTTTCTCTGGGAGACCCCGGTTTGAATCCTGGCCAATCCATCTCACATAGAGATTCCTGTTACTGCAGGTATGATGATGGGTCTGAGTGCGGCTTCTAGACTAAAAGGAACTAGGAAGAAAGGCCTGGTGAGCCACATTCAAACCCAGTGAATGAAAGCCTGTAGATCACCAGGGCCTGATCTGTAACTGTCCATGGGGACGGAATGGGGCACCATTCCATTCTGTTGTGCACAGGGCGGCTGTGACCTGGAGCTGACAGAACTGCAGTGACCAAGAGATGGTCAGCACCATGGACAGCCACCCAGGAGCCCAGCACCTATGGTTCAGGGTAATCTGTAATAGGGAACATCGCTATCCAAATCTTGCAGGAGCCTTTCGGCATCACGAAATGGCTCACAACATCCCGTAAAGCCCCCGGGAGAAGAGCTACACTTGCTGACAAGTTTATCTAACTGCTGTGCAAAATGTAATCCTACCAAGGAGGCCGTCCATTTCTTGGCTGTTTGAGGTTCTTTTCGGTGACGAGGGCAGGGAGAATACTCGGCTGAGTCGGTGTCATGGTGGAATGGTGGGGTGCTTGCACACACTGGCCGTGCCAACCCTTTCGGGTACTTGCTACCACAGCAGCATCCCCCCCCACCCCCCAGACACAGGTCAGCTCTCCACGTGAGCCCTGCACTCTGCCACGGTGGTGCCTGGGAAATATGAAGCCTCCTCTGAGCCTTCAGAATCATTAAGGGTTCTGTGTCACCGCTCAGGGAAGCACAATTAGGACACAGTGTAATACCCACTAATGACTCTCCCTGCGGAATCTGGGCTCCACTGTTCCTCTGCTCCAGACTGCTTGCTCATTTCTCTGCCTGCTGCCTTAAAGTGCTAGACACTAGCAAGGCCTCCCCTTCAGACCTGTTGTTGTCAGGTGCTGTGGAGGACACTAGGACGCATAGTGACACTGTGGTCTGCTGATGTAAAAATCAGATCCCAGGTATGGGAAGCTGAGGCTGTCACTGGGTCAAAGCAAAGGTGTGGGAGAGTGTGTACTGCTTTGGGTCCATAAACAAGGCAGAAGGAAGAATCAGGTGTCAGGAAAGGAAGGTAGGAGTTAAACGAGCCAGGGAGGTTCCCTATCAGAGGGGGTAGAGGTTCCTGAATGTAATCCAAGACGTCAGGGACATCTACAGCCCTGCTGCTATTGTCCAAACATAGCTGACCCTCCGGTGGGTTTGCAGAAGCTGTAAATCGCACGGGCGAAGACTGCTCATCTTCCTCCCACAGAGCCCCTGGTGGGTCTGGGTTGGCAATGCAGTTCCTTACCCATAAGCGACCAGAGCTGGACTGAGAAGCAACCAGGGCTGGGAGTCCAGGGATGAGGGGCCTTGTGTGATCCCTAAGAAGTGCTGTGACTTTGGGAAAACCAGGCCAGTCTATCGTTTACTGAAACTCTTTGCTGCTACACATTCTATTCCATTTGCTTAGATTTCTCCTTCACCCCTTGCTTACTTGAGTCTCCTCCTCTCCTTCATCAGATAAAATAATTTCTACTCTTTGAGATGCTCAGCAAATGCCTCCTCCCTGTAGAGCCACCCCAGGGCCTTATCTGCTCTGCAGGCATCAGCACCTACAAGTGTACACAGAATCAGGAAGGTGACTGGTGGATCTCCCAAAATGTCATGTAACTCGAGGCCTCCGCTGACTGGGTTTTTGCTCATGGCCATACTGTACCTTTATTTTCACCCTGGAAATCTCTCCTTATGGTAAGATTCAGCTAACACACTGTTTTTCTGGCTCCTGTGGGGGTCCTCATCACATAGCTCCATGCCCGAACACGACCCACTGGTGCGTCTCCCCATTAGACGGTGAGCACCTTAAGAGCAGGGACTGGGCTTTACTCTCGGGAGCCCTTCCATCTATGAGTTCTTTAAGTGAATGGATGGGCCTGGTTCTCTCTCCACACACCACAGTCAACTGGGAGCTCAGTGAGCATTCAACTGGACACACACAGAGCCGATTCCTTATCCAAGTCATTTCCACTTGGACCTCGGCCACAGCAGCCTGAGAGTATATAAGGCTTTGAGTTCCTTCTCAAGTCTGCAGCTGAAGGTGTCCAGGCTTCCAGCCTTCACAGGTCCTACTTATTTATATTTGCTGCCTTTCTGAAAAACTGTGGTAGACTTAAGAGGATCCCCACTTGGTAGATGGGACTGCTTCCCCTCTGTCAACATGGGATTGCTGTGACCTGGAACTGATTAGACAGCAATGAGTTTTGGGTTTTTCTTCTCTTCTTGTACAAAAATGCTTTTCTCAGATGAGCAAAACCACTGAAGGTAATTTTGGTACTGCAGAGGTGGCAAGGCGAGGGCGCAGCATTACTTCAGCTAATCTTATGAGCTCTTCTCCAGAAACACCATTCTTCCTGCCCTCCCACGGCCACCGGACAAAGCCTACCTGGCCAACACAACCTGATGGGGGTGGGTGGGTGTGTGGGTGTGTGTGTGTGGGTGTGTGGGTGTGTGTGTGTGTGTGTGTGTGTGTGTGTGTACGTACGCGCACGAAGGCTTTTATTTCAGCTGTGAGTGCTTTAGCAGGTGATCATAATAATGTGTATTTGTGTGTGAGAGTGAGACTGAAAGAGAGAGAAAAAAAGAAATGAGGAGGAGGGGAGGGAAAGAGGCAGATAGACACAAAGAGACAGACAGAAAGAGGGAGGAAGAGAATGGAAAGAAATGTCTAGACTGTCCGGCCAATCTGTTATCTAAAAAGGCCAGAAAGTCTGGCTAATGTTCACAGAGTAACACTCATAACCTATTTATTACCTCTCAGCCTCACCCATGACACCTGTTTCACTACAGCAGCTTCCCCTCGTCCAGACGGTCCAAGTGTCACCCTTAGAGTAACACAGAGATCAGTGATGGGGATAATCAATCTGGATAAATTAAAAATGCATCCCATGTATGGCCAGACCAGAGCCTGGCATCCACACGCCACCTGTGATCCCTGTCACCTGCAGAGCAGAGTTGAGTCCACCGTGGGATGACAGACGATGGAGACCATTCGTGGAAACCAGCTGGTCTGCAAACTGGCAGCTCCATTTGATCCTAGTGTAGGGTGGAGATTGGACTATGCTTCGGAAAGAACAGGACTGAAGAGACTCGAGCAAGCAAACCCACAAGGGCTCTTGATACACAACTCGGGGCTCAGGAGAGAGCCTGTTTGTTTTCTCACCTGGAGGCAGGGGAGATCCACCTGTCCAATCCACCTGCGGCGGTGGGCCTACCATCTGGGGGGTTCCATTCTGCCTTATAGTGACCACACATGGTAGGGCAGAGCTGTACCAGAGAGTTTCCAAGGCTGCAAGCTTTTGAGGAGGTGGCTTGGTGGCTCAGTACTTAAGAGCTTGGCTGCTAGCTGACATGTTGGCAGTTCAAACCCACCTGCAGCCCCAGGAGGGAAGGCTGTGGCAGTGTGGCTCCTGGGAACCTTCTGGGCAGCTCTCTTTATGCTGCTGGGGAGCTCTGTGCTGGAACCGACTGGATGGCTGCGAGCATTTGCTTTTCCTCTTCTTTCAACTTGGAAATGGAAGAATGCTCCCCACAACACTAACCCGCGAGCCTGAACACGCCAAGGAACTTCATTCCCTCTACAGTAACGGCCAAGAGGTAAGGCGCTGCACCACCAGCACGGGTAATCTCCTCCCAAGTGATTCACGGGAAAACCCACTGGAGGGTCAGCTATGAGTCAGTTCTAACTTGAAGTACGTAACAGCAACGACTGGAGCTGTGAGAATGTGGGCTCCGGAGTCAGCTTAAATCCTGACTCTGCTGCTTACCAGCTGTGTGATGCTATAAGCTACGGGAGGCTAGGAGCCTCAGTTTTCTCAGGTGTAACAGGGACCTAGGTAAATGTTGTCACTAGGAACCGTCCCATTGATTCCGGCTCACAGCGACCCCACGGGACAGACTAGAACAGCGTCCAGGGCTGCCATCTTCCCAGGAGCAGACCAAACAATGACCGTTGCCCCTGCAGGACACCAGAGCCCAAGTAAGCAACAGCGCCTACTTCGAGGGTAATGGCGAGGAGGAGATGCACTAATCCACGTCAGTCATACGGCACTTAGACTAGGACTTCAGGCTATGTCGTCATCATCCTCAACAGAGGCAACCTGCGCTCAAACAGGACACGGAGGCCAAGCTCCGCCTGCAGCTTAGTGTGAGAAGTGGGGAGAGAGAGAAGCAGGGACTGAGGAGTGCAGCTGGTGCAAGATGAAGAGGGGAGCGAAAGGAAGGAGCTGGAAATGTTTAAAGCAGCCGGAACAGGGATGGGAAGCCAGGGGCAGGGTGGGGCGGAGCAGGACTGGGGTGCCTCAGGGCACTAGCTCCAGGGCCGAGGGCACTAGGGAGTCACAGAAGGTACATGGCAGACATGCACTGTGGGGGGGGGGCGAGTCAACACTGGGGCAGGGGGTCTCGGGAGGAGTAAGAGGGATGGCAGTGACTCACGTACACCTGCGGGCCGACTCCTGGGCCAGCTGCAGCCGGTAGATGGACAGGCGGTTGGCGCCCCCACACACGTTGCTCCGCTCGCCCTTGCACTCCATGTCACACTCGGCCTCGCTCACGTTGGCCGCCTGGATCTTGTGACCACAGTAGCACTCGGCACCAAACTCCAGCCCGGCATAGAGGTAACCCCTGTGTGAGGAGGGAGTCGTGTCGGCCAGGAGTATTGCAGAGAACTGAGAGACGGGGAAACTCCAGGGAACAGGAAGGGGGTCCTGGGGGAATGTGGGGACAGGAGAGAAGTGGTGTAAAGTGGAGGAGACAGGGAGACCTCAAGGGTCAGGAGATCCATCCTAGAGATCTGTTGGAAGGAGGTCTCTAGGGAGCTGGGAGACATTCCCTCCCCAAAGGAGAAGGAGACATGATGGGGGAGCAGCAGGAAAACATGGAGAGGGATGAGAAGGGGCTCTGGGGAGATCAGGGGAGGCCCTCAGTGGCAGAGACGCCCAAGGGGACCTGGTGATGGTAATGCTCTAAGAAATGGGGCTCCTGGGCTAGGGTAAGGAGACCCTGACAGAGGTCAGCAACAATGAGGGGTAAGGACATCTGTAGGGGAACAGGACAGGAAGGCTTGGGGAGAACAGAGACCCAGAGAAGGGATAGGAGCCCATGGGGTAGAAGAGGGATATGCAGGTGATCACCCATCTGCCTTTATCCCCACCTGATGCTTATCTCCACCTACACACCTACCCACATAGACTCCACATCCAGTCACTCACCTGTCTACACCTCAAACCACACACACACACACACACACACACTCTCTCTCTCTCTCTCTCTCACCCACTCTCTGTCTCTCTGAGCCTGGCCCCACCTCACCCCACTCTTGCTTCTCTCTGACTGGAGACCCATCTCTGACTTAGAGCCCCATCTCCAGAATTGTTTCTCCTTTTATCCCAAGAAACATCCCACAGGAAGACACCTCTACTCCCCTGGAAGAGGGCAAAATCAAGGTCAAGTAAAGATTTTTTTCCCTTAAAAAAAATCATTGCACTCTGGCGCCCAGATTACCAGGCTGCCTGTTCTTTTCAGAGGCACAGAATCCTTGCCTTAAAAGGACTTTGGAGACCTGCTCTGTAAACAGACGGAAAGGCGCTGCTGGTTTTGAGGGAAGAGGGAGGGAAGGAAGAACACTTCATTCAGCCTCTCACTCACGGAGGCCTCCGAGGAATTTTCTAGAACCTCAAGGTCTCCTCTTGGGGCTGGAACAAGTCTCCTTCCATCTGGTTGTAGCTCTCTGAAGACTCAGCTCGTTCCTGGAGGATTTCCTTTTGCAACGAGATCCCCCGACAGTAACAAAACTTCACAAGAAAAAGGCCCAGGGAGCATGATTAATTCTAAAGCAAAAGGCAGCAAGGATGAAATGTGAGGTGGAAGGGACCCAGGGAGATGGAAGACTCACCCTGAACAAAGTCCAGCGGCTGTTATCCCAAGGACAGAAAAATTATGCCCAGGGATCCTACAGGCTAACAGTCATAGTTTTAAAATATGTCCACAGTTTTCTGATACTCTTTCCTCAAAGAGGTGGTTGTTGTTAGGTGTCGTCTAGTCCTGAATAACTGATAGCGACCCTATGAACAGAGGGTCTGAATCCCGCCATCCTCACACTTCCACTAAAACCCATTGCAGCAGTCACCTTGTCAATCCCAGCATCATGTCCCTCCCCAAGGAATAGCCCCTCCTAGCAATATGCCTGAAGTATGTGAGGTGAAGCCTCATCATCATTCTTGTCTCCAAAGAGCACTCCAGCTGCACCTTCTCCAAGACATATCTGTTCGTTCTCTTGGCCGTCCCTGGGATGTTCAGTGCGCTTCTCCAACACAACTCAAAGCCATCAATTCTTCCGTCATCCCTATTCATTGTCCAGCCTTCAGGTAGAAAGAACATGGCCTGAATCAGATGTACCTTAGTCCTCAAACTGACATCATTACTCTTCAATAATTTGCAGAGGTCCCTAACTAAAAGACGGAGACCTTAATTAATCTCCTCTTGAGTGTGGGTCAGACTCATTTCTAACAGACAGATTACGGTGGAAGAGACGGTATGTGATTTCCAAAGCATAGGCTGTACAGGCAACTGTCGCTTCTTTTTTGCTTTCTCCGGAGGAAGCCAGCGCCATGCTGTAAGGATACTCAAGCAGCCCGGTGGGGAGGCCCATGTGGTGAGGAGCTGAGAGGCCTCCCATCACGTGAGGAGCTGTCCTGGATGATGCAGCTGAGGTGGGAAGATCATCACAAGCAATCACACAAGCATTACTGACTATTTTTTCCCCTCTTATGTACTGTCAAGTCAGATCTGAATGGCACAGGAGGAGACTGGCCCTCCTTCTCCAGTAGAGCATCTGGTGGATTCAAACCACGCACCTTCGGGATTGCAGTGCAGCTTCTTGCCACTAGGCCACCAGAGCTCCTTGAAAACACACAAAGGACTCGGGGGACAGTGGGAGGAACATGAGACAAGGGAAGAGCAGGTCAGCTCAGCCCCACAGCACCCTCAGGACAGCAATTGTAGCCTCAAAGCTGGCGGGGCCTGACTGAGGGTCCTTCCTCACCCCCTTTTCCCAAGGGCATGTTCTAATGAGGAACATCCTCCTCCTCATCCTCTAGGAGACACTGTCTAGACTAGCCAGCCTTTCTTCCTGAGCAACACACGAGCGATCCTCCTGGGAGTCAACTCCTTGCCTCATCCTGTGCACATCTCCTGCTTTGCACACTCGGACATGCAGGTACATGCACACTCAATTGTGTACCTCTAACTTGTTTGCATTTGCTTATAGCTTCAATACAATCGTGCACATTCAGCAATGCCATCAGACTCCTGCTCACACAAACACAATTCTAGGCCTTTGCACATACATTCACCAAGACCCAGGCACTTGTATTTAAAGAGAATTATGGATTGGTCTGCAGCTCACAAATCAATAATCAATTCTGGTAATGCTCACCTAACTACAAATCCACTCTCAGGCATGACCTCACACAACCACAAACTCCCACAGACCAACCTGCAACAGCTCACTTGTGTTATTGTGCGTGTGTACACACACACACACACACACACGTATCATCACCCTTTCCCAGTGGCCATGTGCTCACGCGCCAACACATTTTTTCCAGGAAAAAGGAAAGGACACCAGGGGCAGGATCCTCAGAAGGAAGGGTCTGAGATGAATGGAGCCCAGGATGTGGGGCAGCCCTACCGTTCTGCACAGTTGTCCTGGCAACGGAAGACGGTCATCTTTTTGTAGTCGAAAAAGGACACGCCTCGCAGGGCCCGACTCTGGGTATCATCCAGATAGCAGCCGATGTACTTGGCTTTGGGAAGAGGACAAAAGTCAGACACAGCTGAGGACAGAGGGGAAAGGGTTTCAGGGGGAGGCTTCCCCAAGTGTCTAAAGCCTTGTTGATTTTTTTGGTACAAATTTCCCCCCTCTTATCAGAAAACCTGAAACAAGAGAAAATGAAATTCATGTGTCCTGGCAGAGCCCAGTGGGCTGAAGGCAGAGAGGCCAACAGAGAGGAGAGAACCTCTGCCGGGCTGGGCTATCCACAACATCTGGGATACACTCGTAACAACGAGGCACCTAAAAGTCAAGTCAAAGTTACTCCCTAAGCACCGGGCAGATCCTCCCGTCTCTCCTAGGAGAAGTGCCATACTAACCCTGTCTGCTGTGCTGAAATGCCTGGCATCTGGCAGCATGCTACCAGTTCTACACACTGCTTTAAGGTTCTTAATGTTTCTTTGAAAGTACACGTGGCTATTTCAACGTCTAGTTCCTTCTGCCACTTTCTGCTACCTGCCAAGGAATGTGAGGCTAGTTTATCTGCGCTGGTCTGTAAAGTGGGGGGATAAATGGTTAAAACTGTAGGGTACAAGTAATGCTTCTACCACAAACCCCAACGAGCCCTGAGTCTATTTGGACTCACTGCAGCCTTCTTGGACAAAGCAGAAATGCCTCATAGGCTACAGTCTCTACAGAGGCAGACTGACACGTCTTTCTCCCAGGGAGTTGCTGGTGGGTTCGAACTGACGACCTTTCAGTTAGCAGGTCAATGTTCACCACAGTGCAAAGTTAAAGTGAGTCAGTAAGATGCTGAATCATTCAGAGTAGTGAACACGACTTTACAGTTTGCTCATCTTGTGAACTGAAGAGAATGCCCCCAGCGTCTGAAGTTTTTAATCATGTAAAGCCACCTTCCATTTCTCGACCACATATTTACAGTTTATAATTTCCTACATGTTCTTAAAATACTAGTATTCTTGTTAGCTATGTAATTTGCTAAGTGCTTAACACATACTGTCTTAGTAGACTGGCTAAAAGGTGAAGCCTGAGGTGGGGAGGGGGGATATTAACTAACTTGCCTAAGGCGGTGGTGCTGAAAGTATGGAGCCAGGTTTGGTCCCTGGGGGATCTGGCTCCAGGGTCTAGTTTTGAACCACCGCTCACTTCTGCTTCAATCGGGGGTCTTTGCAGTGACCTGTGTAAAGTGGGAAGAGGTGGCGGGTCACGCCCTTTCCTCAGATGAGTGACCGAGGCCCAGAGGGAAACAGGCTCACCTCAAGATCCACCGGTGGCAGAGGGCAGAGCAAGCTTTAAATCCAGGCCTATGGGACACCCAGGAGGCCAGTGTGCACTCTACCCATCGGAAGCAATGGAGGATAGACGGAGGGATCCAGCCAGCCCCTGGGATGGAATGTTCTCATCCTGAGTGAGTTGGGGGAGCACTAAATGTCACACAATCACTTTCCCTAGCTAGCCTGTTTGGTTTCAACAGTGGCCTCTGGGCTGTCCTCAGTCATGACGAAGAAAAGAGTCCAGCTGATATAATGGGGTTGTCAGCGAGCACTCACATCCTCTATCGATACTATTAGTTCAGTGTTCCCCAGCCCTACCAGGATGTGCCTCAAACCCTGACCCTCTATCTCATATACTTCGGGCATGTGGCCAGGAGAGACTGGTCCTTGGAGGAGGACATTATGTTCGGAAGAGTGGAAGGACAGCACAGGAGAGGAAGACCCCAGGTGAGCTGGATTGATATAGTAACTGGGGTGATGGGAGGTGGAATTAGTGAGACTAGCTCAGGACAGGGCAGGCTTCAGAGCTGCTGTATATATAGCATCACAGGCAACTCAACAGCACATAACAACAAGACAGAGTATGCAGTTAATTGTTTTAACAGCACTGAGTGCTTCTCCATGTTACTCTTCGCCATATAAGCCAGCTTACTGTTAGGCTGAAAGTTCTCTTACAAGAGTGAGTAAAATTCTAGGCTCAAGATGTGGCTAAGAGCCACAGTCTTGGGGGTTCCATCAGTCTCCTGAAGATTGGTAAGCTTGACTGATATTAGGAGTTTGAATTTTGTTCCACATTGACCTAGGACCCTCTCTCGGGATTCTTCTCAAGAGATCAGTAGTCGTAGTTGGGCACCATCTAGTTCTTCCAGTCCCAGGGTCGTGGAGGTTGAGATGTGCAAGCTCCATTCATACTATGGACTGTTTCCATGCAGCTCTGCTTTCCTTCACTCTTCATGGCATCAGACAGTTTGCTCAGGGAGAAAGCTCAGACAGCAGGAAGGGTGAGGATAAAAGGATCATGGAAATAAAGAGTCATAGGGAGGAAGTGGAAAGTGTGCTTCTGCAGTGAGGGGATATGAATGGTTGACTGGAATACTAATCCCCTCTGTAAACTCACACTCAATTAATAATGTTGTTGTTATCAGTTACCTGTGACTCATAGTGACCCTGTGTACAATAGCACTGAAGCCTGCCCTGCCCTGAGCCAGTCTCACTCACTCCAACACACCCACCCCCATTGCCTCAGTCACTGTATAAAGCCATCTCATCCTGGGTATTCCTCTCCTGTGCTGTCCTTCTACCCTTCCGAGCATGTGCTTCTTCAACGACTGGTCTCTCCCTAATAATTTTTTTAAAGGACAGAGGCAAAATGGCTCCTTAAATCCAAAACCCAAACTCACTACTAATAGTTATTATACAGCAAATAACTTTCTTGTGGGGGTTCAAAGTTGTGTTTGGTTTTTTAAAAATTATTTTTACCACTTTTTAAAAATTTTATTTTAATAATTTTAATGAACATTTAAAGAGATTTTGGATTTCCATTCATTCATTGTTGCACTTTTCTCCCTGCCCAGCCCTCCCCCTTGCCCCTCCCCGCCCCAGTTCGCTCCTCTCTTTGAAAATCAGAAGAAAAATGCTTTCTTTGATATACAACCCCCCCACACCCTTCCCACCGCCCTAAGTATACTCTACTATGCAACCTTAATTGTGGACTCTTGTGATAACCATAATAGCCTATCATACATTGCTTTTAAATTATTCTTACCTTCATCTGTTTCAAGGCAGTATATGCAATTTATCTAGTTTTTCTCAGTCTTACCCAACCCTGGTATCAGTCTCATTTTACAGCAGTGGCACCATGCAGTATTTGTCCTTTTGCAACTGAGATATTTCACTAAGCATAACGTCCTCCAGGGTCACCCATTTAGAATAATATTGCACGAGTTCCTTGTTTTTCAATGCAGCATAGTATTCCATTGTATGAATATACCACAGCTTCTCTATCCATTCGTTTGTTGATAGGCACCTGGGTTGTTTCCACTCCTTGCTATTGTGAACAAAGCTGCAATAAACATGTGTGTGCATATATCTGCTTGGATGTCAGCTATGGTCTCTTTGGGGTATATTTCCAGTAGTGGAACTGCTGGGTCAAATGGTATCTCTATTTGCGACTTTTTGAGAAAGGCCATACCGCCTTCCACAGTGGTTGCACCATTTTACACTCCCACCAACAGTGAATAAGGGTTCCAGTTTCTCCACATCCTCGCCAGCATTTGATGTTTGCTGTTCTGTTAAATTTTGCTATTCTGACTGGGGTGAGATGATATCTCACAGTTCTTTTGACTTGCATCTCTCTTAGAGCTAGGGATTTTGAACATTTCTTCATGTGCTTGTTGGCTATCTGAATATCTTTTTTGGTGAAGTGTCTGTTCATATCCTGTACCCATTTTTCAACTGGATTATTTACCTTTATCTTGTTGTGGTGCTCAAGTATTTTATAAATTCTAGATATAAGTCCCTTATCTGACATGTCATTCCCAAATACTTTTTTCCAGTCTGTGGCTTCCCTTTTTACCCTGTTGAAGAAGTTTTTGGATATGCATAGTGATTTGATTCCTAGAAGGTCCCATTCATCTATATTTTCTTCTCCTGGTTTAGACAAAGTTGTGGTTTTATGGAAGTAGATTTCCATAACTTTCTTTCATTGAGTAACTAGTCTGCTGACATTCTGATTAGCTACTAACGGACTGTTTAACCACAGCAATCAGGCAAAGGAGAGGACTGTAATTGGCACAGTGTCTTCAAAACGTTATTTAAATTTTTCTAATAATAGATCTTACCTGCCTGAACACAAGGGAGATACTGACTGTGTCAAAGCCAACTATATTGTCTATCTCAAAAAGTCACAATGATTGGTTCGGGGGAAAGCACAGGACTCATTCCTTGGACTATAGCTTGAATCTCTGTGGAAGAAATGTTTTGCTGTCTGTGTCGTTGGGATTCTTTATGCCTAGAATCATCAACAGCCATGCTGGCACCAGAGTCAGCCCATGAAGCAGAAGACACAAGCTAAGGCAGAAACAAGCAAAGGTAAGCCTTTAAAAAAAAAGGCTTCCAAACCATTCCTTTTAAAATCCAGTCCCTTTCTTCACACTGATGACAGAACCCAACACATTCCCTCTTTAGCATATGCTAGTTCAAGTTGGGCTTCTGCCCTGTGTCACCAAAGGAGCACTGGCTAACACACTGGCCCTCAAGTGTCAACCAACCGGCCTGAGGACCTAGACGTGAGAGTCTGCTCGCATTCAAGTAAGTACAGGGCTGTATGCTCCAAGCTGTCCCTTCCCACGTGCCACACTGAGTCCTGCCTTGTGGAGGTCATCTCCATCCTTTGCTATCCCAAAGGGAGAATGCAAGAGAGAGAGTCACCTGGCAGACATAATAGGTTTTGCCTGGGCTCTTCAATGTTGACTCCCTTGCAGCTAGACTGTAAAAAATCAAGACTGGAGGTAGACTCAATGGCAAGCTATCATATGCAGATGACAAGACTTTACTTGCTGAAAATGAAGATGATTTAAAGCACTTACTGATGATGGTCAATGACTACAGCCACAGTATGGACTACATCAGAACATGGGGGAGAAAGGGTTAAAGTTCTCACAAACGGATTGATAAACAACATCTTGATAAGTAAGGAAGAAACTGAGGCTGTTAATGAGGCTCTACAATCAACAACTATGAAAGCTGCAGTCAAGAAGTCAAATGAGGCAGTGCGTCCCATAAATCTCTGGTAAAAGGCCTCTTTAAAGTTTTAAAAAGCAACGATGTCACCTTGATGACTAGGGTGCACCTGACCCAAGCCATGGTCTTTTAAATTGTCTCATGGTGCAAAGCTGGACAATGAAAACAGAAGAAATGATACCGAAGTAGTGCCTGGCGGGGAGAGGGTGGGTAGGGAGAAAAGTGCAACAATGAATGACTGGAAACCCTAAGTCTCTATTAGCTTTCATGAAAATTAATAAATAAATTAAAAAAAAACACCAAAACAACCCCACACCAAAAAACTGTGGTGCTGGCAAAGGATGCTGAATATACCAGGTGAGAAGCAACGATGTTAATCTAGAGACTAACGTGCACTTGATCCAGTCTATAGTCTTCAAAATTACTTGTTATGCATCGGAGAGCAGGACAATGACTACAGATGATAAGAAGAATCAATACCTTTGAGTTGTGTTGCTGGAGAAGAGTCTTGAACATACCATGGACTGCCAAGAAAACAAACAGGTTTTGGAGAGGGTATAACCAACTTTTTCCTTGGAGGCTAGGATTTAGAAGCTCTGTCTCTCATACTCTGAACATGTGGTCAGGAGGGACCGGTCCTT
>NW_006399901.1:4329174-4330279 GCF_000299155.1 Elephantulus edwardii | reverse complement strand
CATGATGGTCCTCTCCAAGGACTGGTCCCTCCTTACAACATGTCCAAAGTAGGTCAGACAAAGCCTCAGAATCCTTGCCTCCAAGGAGCAGCCTGGTCTCAACCTCTCCAGGTGGAATCTGTTCATTCTCTTAGCAGTCCATGGTATAGTCAACAGTCTTCTCCAATACCACAACTGAAAGGCATCAATTGTTTTTCTATCATCCCAAGTCACGGTCCAGCTCTCTGATGTATAGGAAGTGATTGCAAAGATCATGACCTGTATCTGTCTCCAGACTAACATCATTGCTCTTCAGTACTTTGGAGAGGTTTCTGACAGCAGACTTTCTCAACGCAGTATGTCTTTTAATTTCTGGGCTGCTGGTGCCAAGAGTGTTGATTGTGGAGCCAAGAAAACTAAAGCTGTTTACAATCTCAATCTCTTCACCATCCAACCTGATGCTGCCAATCGGCCCAGTGGTGAGAATCTTTGTGTTCTTGATATTGACCTTCAATCCATATTGAAGGCTGCAGTCCTTGACCTTCTGCAGCAAGCCCTTCAAGTCCTCCTCAGTTTCAGCAAGCAGGGTTGTGTTAACTGCATAACGCAGACTGTTGATGAGTCTTCCTCCAATCCTGATGTCACAGTTCTCCTCATAAAGCCCAGCCTCCAGGATAATCTGTTCTGCACATAAAAGGAGAAAGGTATGGAGATAGGACACACCCCTGGCATATTTCCTTCCCAATTTTGAACCATGCAGTGTTCTCTTGCTCAGTTCTGATGACTGCCTCCTGGTCCAAGTATAGGTTTCATGTAAGCATGATCAAGTGTTCTGGCATTCCCATTCCTCTCAGAGTTAGCCACAATTTGTTGTGGTCTACATAGTAAAACACCTTTGCAAAGTCAATGAAACACAGATAGACATCCTTGCTTTCAGCCAAGATCCATCTAACATTCGCTACAATATCCCTAGTACCACGACCCCTTCTAAACCTAGCCTGCACTTCTGGCAGTTCTCTGTTGATGTTCTAGTAATTTTTGGATAATCTTCAGCAGAATCTTGCTTGCATGTGATATTAATGATACTGTTTGATAATTTCCACACTCTGTTGGATCATCTTTCTTT
>NW_006399901.1:4327286-4329074 GCF_000299155.1 Elephantulus edwardii | reverse complement strand
TAGGGTAATGAGGGTAGGTGTGTCAGAGTCAGTGAGATGAGCTCAGGACAGAGCAGGCTTCAGAGATATTTACAGAGGGTCGCTATTGGTCACAGGTGACTCGAGAACACCTAACAAAAACAACCTTGGAAGAAGTACAGTCAAAATGCTCCTCAGATGTGAAAATGAGGAGAGTTACTTTGGAAACTTGCTCACTGGTAAAAGGCTTATGTCTGGTAACAGAGAGTCAGTGAGATGAAGGTGATCCTTGATGAGCGAGGTTAGCTGACAAAAAAGCTGCATCAAGGACTAAAAGATAACAGTGGTCATGAGAATAATGCAGGCAACCTGTTACCTTGTCAGATGTGAAACTGTCATGAGTTGAAGTCAACTCAGCAGCATTTGATACCAACCACCACCTTCCTGCCAGGAGGAGTGGTCCCCACACAACAGCTGAAAGTCTTGCTGAATGAACAAATGGCCCCCCATTTCCTCTCTCCGCAAGAGGAAGAACAAGATACATAGTCCTTCTACAACGGTCTGGAGAAACAGAAGTGTATTATACACTGTGGCTGATGAATGGTGAGGTATGTTGGGTCAGGACATAAAACACTCAGCTGGTTTCTTCTCATTCCTAAGGGAGGTATGGCGACTCAACAATGTGGTCTGTGGTCAACGGCATCACCATCCTGGGAGGTTTATCCCCTGCTGCTGAGCTCCTCGGTGACTACTGCCAACCCACTACTCTCATTTTCCAAGGTTCCTGCCTTTGAATCCTGCTGTGGCTGCAGAAGCTCGAAGAGATGAGATGTGTGGCTATGTAAAACATGGACAAAATCACAGGCCACTGGAGGGCGGATTAATGGTCCAGTTCCCACGATCTATCAGCTCATCTCTGCGGCAATTCAAATACTGCTGACACGGCAAACTCACTTGCCAGGCTATTCGTCTCCAGCACAAATGCTGGATCAGGGTGAAACCAGAGGAATATGTGGGAAAAGTCTCCCTGAAGGGAATCTTCCATTCTTTCTTTCCTTGACATTCTCCTTTCTCCCACTCCCATCAATCTGCCTTTTCATGAAATTTTGCTCTCTCCAAAAAAGGTAATTTGCTAAAAGTGCAGCTAAGTACGAACTCATTTCCATGCCTTTTTTCTGAACCACCTGTGAACAAATCCACAAAGAGGAAGCATCCTTGTGTCCTGCAAGGAAAGCCATTTTAGAGACAAGATCTAGGTTCAAAACCTGATCCAATGGTGCATTAGGCTGGCAGTATTATGTGTGCTTTCTGGGCTACAGCTTTACCATGTGAAAACAGGCGCAAAAATTCTGCCAAGAGTCTTTTAAGACTCAGTGTAAGTTAAGATCAATCTACATATTGAGTCTAACAACTGTGCTTGGAATCTGTCATAGAGTGGAGATTCAAGAAATAGCTATTCTCTTGCCGGGCTTTATGATTCTAGAAGGTAGTCTTTTAAGCTGACCACTTTAGTGCTGTCTGAAATTTCCTTGTACAGGGAATGGAATTTCTTTACCATGACAAGTCTTTGTTGGTGCAAAAGGTTGCATCTTCCCCTTTGATCACGACCCACAGAACTTACAGGCAACTCAACTATCTCTTCCCCAAGAAGCCAGTTGTGATATACCCCATGAATGACGACAGTCCCACAGAACCCCGATTCATCCTTTGGGGAAAATTCTCTAAGCACATTGCATTATTATTTTTCTAACTGGAATAATTTAGGGTCTTTGTAGACACATTTTTAATACAATTAAAAAGTACAATAATAGAGGAAAGCAAGAGGCAGTC
>NW_006399901.1:4266037-4324676 GCF_000299155.1 Elephantulus edwardii | reverse complement strand
CTGTCTGCCAATTCCTTCTCGTAAAATATACTCTTTCCATCTTTTTTTTAATACTTCCTGGATCATTTAATATTCTGCCCAAAGCATCCTTAAGTATTGCAACTCGAGGCTTGAATTTGTTCTTTAGTTCCTTGAGCTTAAGAAATGCTGAATGTGTTCAGTCCCTGTGATTTTCTGATTCCAGCTGTGTGTGTGTGTGTGTGTGTGTGTGTGTATACACACACACACACTCCTTGCCTCAGAAATATACATAAGAAAGTAATAGTCTAACAATGTTAACTCTGGCTAAGTTCTTTTTGTTTTCATCTCTTTTTCTATTTACGCAACGTTTCTATAACGAGCAAATGTGACTTTGATAAATAGGAAAAAAGTTATTTACCTGAAAAGACGGGGTCATAGCTTACATCATTCAATGATTATTAATTTTATAAAACGCAATGTACATGATGATCGTTTGAAACACAATGGGAATGTAAGAATGTGTGAAATGCAACGGACATGAAAGGCATTCAATGTGTATGAATTTTGTATGTAAACCACTATGAAATAAAGTAAGGACTAAAAAATGGAAAAATAAAATCTTTATACCTGACTTTCTCCAAAGTGCTGTGACTATTCCCTCAGGAGGAAGAACTCTGAATAACTTCCCATATTTCCACCTTGTAACCCAGGACTGGGCACAGAGTAGGTGCTCAATAAATATGGAATGAATGAATGAATGGAGTTGAGGATTCCGTATCTTAAGAAATAATATAGCTTTTGTGGTTAAGAAAGCAGAATCGGGCTGAGATCTGTTCTGCCCCTTAGTGGCTGCGTGATCTTGGGCATGGGCTTTGAACTGGTTCAGTTATGGTGCTAAAATGAAATTGGGGCAGACCAGAATTTACAAAATACGGATGCTTTGAGTAACTAGAATGGGAAATTCAGAAGAGGCATAAGGCGTAGCAAGCCCTTTCAGAAACTTGATGCAGAACATTGGATTACTACCAATATTCTAGGGAGCATCACTCATTGTAGACACCAACTCAAAACAGCCTGGTCAGTCGCCGTCTTTGAACAGAGTACAATTGTTTCCTATTCTGTTGGTCACAAGATTCAGTTGTGTATAGTAATTACGCAGTAATTTTCCCCCATTTGGATTACTGTTCCCGCCATCCACATTTTGCAAATTTGCTTTCCTTCTTGGTTTCACTTCATCAGCTGAGACCAAACCAGAAAGACTTGGCTTGAAGCCTTACATTTAACTTCTCTGAGCCTCTTTTTGTCCTCATATGAGAAGCAGGGTTCAAGAATCCCTAATGTGAGGCTGAAAGGTGAGTACAGAGGCTCAGCTTCTGACACAGAGCTTTCTGCTGATGGAGGTAGAGAGAGAAGCCCCTGATGTCTCTTTTTAACATGCAGATGAACTCCACCATTTCCTGTCATGCCAAATCCACACTCCTCAGCCTGGCCAATTCATCCTCTAATCCAGAGGAAACAAACAACACAATCAAACTGAGTATGGTCCCCGTCCTTCCTAGGACTGGTTGTGTCTTGTGACCTTGGGCAACCATATCTCTTCAGTACCTGTTCTCTCTGCCAAGTCAGAACTTGCTGGCAAGAATTAAGTGCTCAATGTCTTTGCATTTAGAAGGGACAACTTCCTAAACAACATGCCTCTGGAAATTCTGTGAATTTTGACAAATAACGATAGTTATAAAAAGGCTTCAGGCCTTTTGTTCAGAGGGTTGCTATGAGTTGTGCTTGACTTGACGGCAATTAACAACAAGGTTCCAGTGTGAGACACAAACCTCCTTCCCTGCAGCTGGGTAACTTTGGGCAAATTACTTAACTTCTCTGTGCCTCAGTTTTCTCCCGTGCACTATGAAGTTCAAGAACCCCAATGCCGCAAACAATTAAGGGCTTAATTGCTAACTAGAAAGCTGCCAGTTCAAACCCTCTGGCAGTTCCTCAGGATAAAGACCTAGCAATCTGCTTCTGTAAGGATTATGGCCAAAATATACCCCCATGGGGCACTTCTGCTATGTTACATGGGGTTACTACAAATCCTTAACAACACCTAACAAGATGGAGTTTACAACAGCATCCATATCACTGGACTGCCACAAAGATTACGTGATGTAACAGAACAGTACCTGGAACCTAGCACACAACTGATCTTATGCCATGGCACATCATCAGAGAGCTGGACGATGATTAGGGATGGTAGAGAATTGATGCCTTTGAGCTGGAGTATTGAATATACCACAGACTGCTTAGAGAACAGACCAGTTTGTCCAAGAGAGGGTGAAACCTCTCCCAGGCTGCTCCTTGGAGGCAAGGATTCTGAAGCTCCATCTGACATACTCTGTGCATGTTGTAAGGAGGGACCAGTACTTGGCGAGGGACGTCATGCTTGGGAGAGTGGAGAGACAACGCAAAAGAGGAAGACCCTAGATGAGATGGACTGATTCAGTGACTGGGCTTTTGGGGGGTAGGTGTGTCAGAGACAATACGATTGGCACAGGATAGAGCAGGGTTTAGGGCTGCTGTATGTACATAGAGTCACAATGAGTTGCAGGCGAATCAATGGCACATAACAACAACAACAACAGGTCACATCACTAGACATCAAAAGTTAAGTACTTTTTATCCCTATGAGTAAATGGGCTCAGAGAGGTGGTTTCCCCAAGGCTGCACAGCCAGGAAGTTGTAGAACTGGGACTGGAACCCTGATTTGAAAGCACAGGCTCTCACGGGGCTTATGGGAAATAAAGAGCCTGGCAAGGTGACAGGCACAGTGCAGGTGCCTGGGTGAGCCTGAGGCCAGCCTGATACAGCTTCCTCTCCTCTCTCTCTTGGCCTGTGATGAGCCCTGAATGCTTTACAACCCAAGTCCCACATCACAGCAACAAGCAGAGACCTCACCTCTCTAGAAAATGGAATGTGTTTAGCATCAGGTCAGCACCACGTCTCGGTTTTATTAGCACTAATCTAGTATGTTGTCTTTCCTCGCTGAACCCTGAATAAGTTAATCAAGGACAGGCTGAATGTGTGTTTTCTTAATAATGCCGCCTGATCTCAAAGGCTGCCTGCTGAGAGCCCTGGACTCGGGGCTTCTTTCTTATTTTCTCTTCCTTTTCTCTTTACATTTCAGAAAATATGTAATATTTTCCAGCGTGACACTATAAAGAAGAAAGCACACGGCTCTGGATGAAATGAAACAGAGTTGATTTTAAGCTTTAGTTCCTCCATTTGCTATCTCAATCTACTGGGGCAAGGGATTTCTCACTGGGTCTCAGTTTTACCATGTGAGAAATGAGATCACAATAGTCCCTAATTCATCAAATTATCATACAACTTTGGAAGCAAGAGTGGCATCCACTTCCTAAACAACATGTCTCTGGAAACTCTATGAACTTTGATAAATGATGATAGTTATAGAAAGGCTTTAGGCCTTTTGTTCAGAGGGTCACTATGAATTATATTCGACTCGACAGCAATCAACAATAACAACATCATACAACTTATTCAGTTGTATAATGAAATGCAATCATGATGCATTTACACCATGGTCTCATAATAATCCTTATATAAACACCAGCTGCACTATTATATAATGCTCAGCTGCCATCTGGAAAATTGGTCATCTGAGCCCACCCAAGAAAGGCCTGGCAATCTATATCCAAAAATTACACTACTTAAAACTGTACAAAGTTCTATTCTGCTAAGTCAGAACATGACTTATGAAGTCATCGTAAGTCAGACTGACTTGGTTTTTAAATTATCACATTCTTCACATAGTGACGATCTCATTACTCACACACTCTGCATTCACGACAATGGGAAAAAGTGTACTACCCAATCATTTTGCATGCTAACGATATACAACATTATCAGTAACAATGCTGAGGTGCTGGGCCAAGAGTGATGCCGGCTGTGATGGTCAAGGCTATGTGTTAACCAGGCTGGGCCAGGATTCTCGGCACGCTGGCAGTTAAGCACAGGTGTAATGTGGCAGATATGTAATGACATGATACAGTCGTCAGCCGTCTCATGATTTGATGTAGTCATCTTCCATTTTCACACAATGCCAATTTTTACATAATGACTTGGTCACTGGATTGTAACTATGTCAATAAGAGTGGGTATCCTAGTAATACTAACAAAGGGCCTCAGTGGTGCAGTGGATAAGTGTTTGGCTGCTAATGGAAAGGAGGGGAATTTGAACCCACCACAGGATAAACAGGGGGGTAGTCTGCTTCTGTAAAGATGAGAGTCTAGGAAAACCCTCTGCGGTGAAAGGAATCAATTCAAGAGCACACAATTATAATGACAAATACTAAGTAGCCTATGACAAACATTTATACATATACAACCTCATTCATATGACAGATGTAAAGCACCTAGGGCAGTGGCTGGCATGAGCGGGGTGCTCTATGAAGGACAGTAATTATTATTAGCAGTGGCAACAATATTTAATTCTCCATGGGTGGTGGTGTCACGGGGACCAAGGAATGTATGTTCTCTTGGGAAGCAGGAATAGCACAGATCCTAAGCATCATGATGGGGAGCACAGGGGAGGGGCACTCAATCAAGCTTGTCAGATGTCAAGAACAGTATCCTGGTGGTGAGCTAGGCTGACATGAAGAAGAGTGGGCTATGGAGGCACTGGAGGCAGATGGATGATCAAGCATTCACTATTTATCCAATCCTCCATCCATTCCGTATGCAGAAATTAAGCACTGGTGGCCCACCCATTCTCAGGTGCTGTCTCAGGTGCTGATGGAACAGAAGTGAACATCCTCACCCTCATGGGGCTGACAGTCTAGTGGAGGAGACAGCTCAACAAGAATGAAGCAAGCATGCAAACGAGGTACTTCCAGATGACAACTGAATGATGGACAGGGAAGCAGAGCAGGTGGGTGCGGGCAGGTAAGAAGTGGGAGGGTGCTGGAGCGTGCTGTAGTTGGGACAACTCAAGAGGGCCTCTACGAACGAGGGAAGGCTGATCTGAGAACCGGAAAAATGGAGGAAGGCAGTCATTTAAAGCCCCAGGGGAAGAGTATTCAGGATGGAAAAGACACTGACACTGTACTGACAGTGACGCTGATGTGAAAATGGGTGTGTTCAAGAACAGCAAGAAGAAGAGACGGTATCACTGATGGGGCTGAAGAGTATAGCCATGGCTGGAAACCGGCAATGTGGCCTTAGTGTAATGAGAAGCACTGTTGGAAAGTGAAGACACACCTTGGTTCCTTTAGAATACTAGCTGGAGTCTGGAGTGCTGGGACTGAGTGGGACTTGAGGAGCGGGGGAGATGGAAGCCACAATCACATCAGGATTTCCTATCAATGCTTCTAGCCCACCTGGGTAGTGGCCATAAGATGGACTCCCCTCCCCTGAGGGATTCAACCAGAATTTCATAAACACCCCATGGCTCCACTCTACACCACACACTGGGCTCCCTGCTTTGGCGGTTAGTCTCACTGAGACACTCTGCCTCAAGGGCGGTCTGACAATGAGGGATCATTGTCCCTACTTTACCCTCTACCATTCCAGTTGATTCCAACTCAGGGAAACCCTCTGTCACATTTTCAAGGCTGTAAATCTTAGCAGGAGTAGATTCTCTCTTTTCTTTTCCTGAGGGATGGATGGTGGAGTTAAACTGCCAACCTCTTGGCTCAAAGCCCAACACATAACCTACTATGCCGTGAGGGTTCCCTTACTTTACACTTGACAAAACCTAAGTTTGAGAAGGGGAAATTCCTTGTCTAGACCTTACAGATGGCTGGGGTCAACCTGGAATATCAATTCAACACCCTCATCCTCCATATGTTATAGCACTTCCCACCTTCTTTCTCACCTCCCAATAAAAGTTAGGTTCTTGAAAGAAGCAATTCTTGCGGATGGGAAGGTAGAGTCCTTGAAATGACTCTCCAGTCAGGAGATGAGGAGGGGAAGGGAAATGTGCTGCTCAGGACAAGTCCCTGGGCATTAAATCCACTTCCCTCCATGGTGAAGGAAGGGGTTTTCCGTGGGGTGAATCACAGTGGGAGTGTGGCATGTGGCAGGGAACACAAAGGCCAGTGAGGCTGTCCTTCTGCCCTGACTGGGTGGTTTAGTCTCCCAAACCATCTGGCCAGGTTTCCCAAAATATCCATTTGTGTTAATCTCATGAAGTGCAGGAGTGGCAGGTTCTTTGCCAGCACGCTGGTCAGATGTGCACACATCAGCAGAGCAGGGAGAATCACAGGGAGAGGGGATAGCTGGGGTCAGACATATCTGTACTTGAACTCCAGCACAGCCACGGTCCAGCTGTTTACCTCCTTACACCTCAATTTCCATCTCTGTTAACTGGGCAGAGAATCACATTCCTTATTCAAGCCCACAACATACAGCAAAAATCAAATGAGGTAATGCACACACAAAGAATAGCCTCTCTGGATTCTGAACACATGACCAGGACAAGGCTGGCCCCCAAGAGCCACCACCAAGAGTCCCACCAGGGTGCCAGCAGAGTGGGAAGTAGAAACCCTGCCACTTACCTCAGGCTATTATGTAACCTCTTGGGGCTCAATTTCTTCATCTTTAAAATGGGAAAATGATTAGTAAGTACCACACAGAGCTGTTGTGCTAATCATCCAATCCATGTAGAATACTTAGAACATGTTGGCGTATTACACACTCTCAATGTATGTTAGTTGTTTCTATTTCTGTCTATATTTAACAGAAACCAAAAAGAGGCTGTAGTGGGGGCTCAAATGCGGAACTCTGACGGCTATGGGTTCAATTCTCAGCTTGCTTGTTCAAAAGCTGTGTGACATGTGGGGAAACGATTTAAACTCTCTAAGCGTCAATTTTCTCATCAGTGAAATGGTGGTCATGAAAGCTATGCCTCTAGGGCTGTAAGGTAGCAGCTTCCAATGAAAATGATGGATGACTTCTATTCTTTACATTATACTACATTGTTGGGCACATTCAAGTCGATTCTGACTTAAAGTGACCCAATATGACAAGAGTAGAACAGGTTCAGAAGTTTTCTAAGAGAAAATATTTCCTGAAGCTTATCACCAATGGCTGAAGACACTGGACTCTCTGACATGTTTGCAGTGAGCACCTACCTGTGTCTCACCTGGCTCTTTTCATATTGTACTACACTTTACTCTAGGGAGCTCTGGTGGCCTAGTGGTAAGAAGCTTCACTGCAATCCCAAAGGCACGTGGTTCAAATCCACCAGCTGCTCTGGGGAAGAAAGATGGGCAGTCTCTCTCCATGCAATGAGTTGCCTCTGAAAACCCCCCGGAAGGGTCAGCTGGGGGTCAGTTCCGACTCTCATTACACACTACATTGTTCTGGCACCACCACCACACTATACTCTGGAGGGAGCTCTGGTGACGTAGCCCACCGGGAGCCGTGCTGCTAACCCTAACGGTGGTGCCTCTCTGGCAGTTCAAATCCACAGGAGAAGGATGGGCAAGCTCCTCCCTTGCAATTTACAGTCTCTTGAAAATCTGCTCGAGGGTCAGCTAAGTTGTTTCCAACTTGATGGCAATGAGAGAAGAGATTCTAGATTACATTACACTTTACAAAGAGCCCTGGAAGTATAATAGGTTATGTTCAAGTTACTACCAAAAGGGTGGCAGTTTGAACCCACCAGTCACACGAGAAAGAAGAGACAGCCTCCCCTCATTAAGATTACAGCCTTGGAAAACCCATGGAGGGGTTGCCAAGCAACCAGCAATAGATTTAGTTTCTTGGTTCTATCCTCTCTTAGCTCTGGTGACATGGCACTTAACACTGTTGGGCTGCTAACTGAAAGGCTGGTTCAAAGTTAACCAGCTTCTCCTTGGCAGAAGGTTGAACAGTCTCTTCCTGTAAAGATTTATAGTCTTAGAGACCCAGTGACTAGTCACTATGGGTTAGACTTAACTCAACAGCAGCTGATTTTGTAATTTTTAAATCCTATAATGCTGGTAAGGGTAGAGGGTCGATGAAGGAGAGGAAGACCCTCAACCAGGTGGACTGATGAGGTGACTGCCACAATGGGCTCTTGTGTGTCAGGAAGTATGAGGATGGCACAGGACAGAACAGAGTTGACATCTTTTCTTTGTAGGGTTGCTATGAGTCGTGCTCAATTCCACAGCACCTAACAACAACAACAACAACAACAACAACAACAAAAACGTCCTTTACTATAGGATAGTAAAGAGGAAGACCCTCAACCAGGTGGATTGACACAGTGACTGCTGCAATGGGTTCTAGTGTGTCAGGATGTGGAATGATGGCACAGGATAGGACAAAGTTCAGATCTGTTGTTCCTTGGGTCGTTATGGGTCATACTAAACTCCATGGCACCCAGCAACAATAATAATCCTATCCTGTGCTCTTGTTCTTGTTCTATGTTCTTGTTATGTACTACTGAGTTGGAACCGACCCATAGGTCGATTTTCCAGTGAGTTTTCAGAAGCAATAAATCACATGGGAGAAGACTGTCCATCTTTCTCCTATGGAGCAGCTGGTGGATTCGAACTGTGCGCCTTTGTGTTAGCAGCACAGCTCCTTATCCACTAGGCCACCTGAGGCCTATGCAATACTATACTAACCTATAATGTGCTGTAGACCGTGGAGTCAGAACCGACCCAAAGCTGACCCTCCAATAGGTTTTCAGAGGGAGTTAATGGCAAAGGAGATGCTCATCCTTTGCCTCTGGAGCAGTTGGCGGTCTTGAACCCGTGCCTTCCATGACTGCAGCACAGCGTCTTGCCTCTAGGCCACCAGAGCTCCCGTGCAATACTACGTCGTTGTATGTACCAACACTCGGGCTTTGGGGGGCAGCCCGCCGTTTCCCAGAGTGTGTGTGACCACTAGTCAGAACTAACCCACAGCTGACCCTCCCGTGGTTTTTAGAGGCAGTTAACTGCACAGGAGGAGAATGCCCATCTTTCTCCTGCAGAAAAGCTGGTGGCCTCGAACTGTGTGCCTTCAGGATTATAGTGCAGCTTCTTGCCACTAGGCGACTGTAGATATACTAACCTATAATAGTTGTTAGCTGCCGTTGAGTCGGTCCCCTGGCTCATGGCAAACCTATGTGCTACAGAGTAGAAGTGCCCCATGAGATCTTCTTGGATGTGATCTTTAAAGATGCAGATCAACAAATTCCTTGGAGATGGCTACTAGGGTATTCGAACCACCAACTCTTTAGCTAGCAACAGAGCACTTAATGGCACTGCCAATCACGCAGGCTCACTCTATTCTACTACGTCTGACCAGGTCATGCCATACGGTGCGCCATCGTGCCACACTATGCTAGCGCAGTCCCCTCCATGCCCTGATGTGCACCCCGCTTACCTCGCTCCTCTTCCTTCTCCCGGACGAGCCTTCCCTTGAGGGCTCGGCTCCAGGCGCCACCATAGTCGCCCAGCTTGGCGCGCTCATTGCTGTCCTTGCCCTTGAACCAGGGTCCGTACCTGCGGGTGATGCTCGAGGCCTCGCCCGGCTCCCGGAAGCCCCTGCCCACGTGCAAGTCCCCCAGGAAGGGCAGCTCGGCGTCCTCGGCTGGGGCCCCCGCGGCGGCGCCCGCCTGGCTCTGGGAAACGGCTGGCTGCCCTCCAAAGCCCGAGTGCAGGAACACGACACTTCCGGCCGTCAAGTAGAGTGCCAGGAAGGTGAAGAAGCGCACGGGCTTCCGCCGGAAGTACCGCTGGAATTTGAACCAGAGCTTGGCCATAGTGGGCGCATTCCGGAGTGGAGGGATGGCTGGTCTTGGTGTGTGTGTGTGGGGGGGGTGTCTCGGCAAGGGATGATGGACGTTTGGCTCCCCAAGCCTCTCTTGGGGATGGAACCCCTGGGAATCTTCAGTCTTCTCTCCTCTGCGAAGGTGATTGCCAGAACCCGGAGGCCAAGTTCAGCACCAGCTCCCAGAGATCAGTGTGAGCTTCTGGGCCGAGAATGGGGTTCTGAGGCTCGGGACTCCTCAGAGTGGGTCCCATTTCCCTACATCTTGCTCTTTCCTTTGGAGACCTTTCAAAGAATCTTGAAAATAGCAGTTGAAGGGGGGTTCCGTAGTCACCAGCAGCTGCAGTTCCCTTCTCTTTCTATCTGGGCTCTTCTGGTTGGTAGGGTCTGCATCACTCGTCCGAGGGCCCCGATTTTGGCCTCGGATCCAGATGAGCACTAAGCTCCGCACAGCCACTTTGTGGATATAGGTGCTGTGGAGGTTCCATTCGGTCAGGCCTCAGGGCTTCCACCTGCAAAACAGCACAAACACAGGCACTGAAGCACAGAGCTCAGAAGGTTCCTGAAGGCAAGACAGCAAAGGCACAGAGTATGTTAGGAACAGGGTTGGAGAACCCTGTCCAGAGTCTTCTGGAACACTCCACCGTGTTCATTAAACTAAAGTGAGAATGTTCTGCTGGGGTCATTCATGTTGGATAAACATGGGTTTTTATGATCAGGAGTGGCCAGTGCTTGGAAAAATGTAGGGTCAGTGAAAGAGAAGACGACTCTCAACAACATAGATTGATAGAGTGGCTGCATCAGTGGGCGTAAGCACAGTGGAGACTGTGTGGATGGTGCTAGATGTAGCAAAGTTATGACCTGTTGTACATAGGGTTGATCTGGGTCAAAGTTGACAGCACCCAACAACAACAACTGGATGTTTTGTCACCTATTTCTATTTGTCAAATGTCCAGTGATTTGAGGGTTACTATGAATCCAAAAAGTGCCTGGCCTTTCTTCTTAATCTATCTTAGTCTAGAAGATTTGCTGAAATCTGTCCACTGTAGATAACTCGAGTGATAATTGAAATGTTGGTGGCACAGTTTCAGGCATAATAGCAACACACAGTCATCCCCTTACAAAAGCATGACGAGCAGAGAGGGTCAGCAAAAGCAAGAGAAATCCTTATTATGTGGCTTGACACATAACTCCACCAGTGGGCTCAGATATCCACGCTGGACTAGGCAAAATTTTGTTCTGTTATTCACAAAGTCTCATCGTTCAAAATAAACTCAAAGGCAACCAACAAGAGGTCTTTGCTAAAATGCCTGCTGGACCTGGTCAAACCTGAATCAGATTAAATGAATTAATTTTGGTGAAAAAAAACCATTATTAATGAGCCCCTCCTAAAAATATTATTAAGTAAGAGTACTATAGACTCGACGGCATTAAACAACAACAACAACTATAGACTCCAAACTATGGTCTTTTAAAATTACTGCTGTGCATTTGAAAGTTGGACAATAAGAAGAACTGATGCCTTTGAGTTGTGGTGTTGGAAAAGGAGTACTGAATATCCTTTGGACTTCCAAAAGAACAAATAAATGCTTTACAGAAAATGCAGCCTGTATGCTCCTTAGAGTCAAGGATAGCGAAACTTCATCTCCCATACTTTGAGCATGTTGTTGGGAGGAGTCAGTCCTTGGAAAATATCATACATGGAAGGATGGTGGTTGTCAAAAGAGAGGAAGGCCCTCAACAAAATGGATTGATACAATAACAATGGTTTCAAGTATATCAGAGATGATGAGGATGGCACAGGCTCAGATCTGTTGTTCATAGGGTCGCTAAGAGTCATAGGAGACTCAATAACACTTAACAGCAATAAATATGCACTCTGCTAGGCATCTTCAAGAGCTTTAACTACTAGTAGGAGAGAGAATCCATGGGTCCCATCCTCTATCCCAGGGAGAAAAGGAAAATGAAGGAAAGCTGGCTTATGTAGCAACATACTCATTTACTAATTATTAACTACTGAAAAAAAAGCCTTGAGTTACAATATTGAATGATTCTATGGAAAAGATAAGTGAATGGTGCACAAAGTATCAAAAAGATTGAGGGTATACATAAAGTCACTGCAAAAGAAAAAAATTCTTCTTAACCACTTCAGGTGGTAGCATATTATAAAGAATTGAGGATGTCCAGGGTGAACTGAAGGCATTGGCAAAAAATAAGGTTCCAGGAATTGAAGGAATACAAGCTGAGGTGTTTCAACAAACAGATGCATCACTGAAGGTACTCAATGATCTATGCCAAGAAACTTGGAAGGTAGTGACCTTGTCAGCCAACTGGAAGAGATTCATAATTTTGCCCACAGTCCTAGAAAAGGTGATCCAATAGAATGCAGAAATTATTGAACAGTATCATTAATACAGCAAAGAAGTAAAATTGGGATGAAGATTATTACTAAATGGCTAGAGCAGTACATCCCCTTGGGAATCCCTAGTGGATTTATAAGAGGCCATGGAACAAGGGATATCATAGATTCCAGATGACTCTTGGCTGAAAGCCGAAAATATAAGAAATAATGAATTATGTTTTATGGCCTATACAAAAATATTAGACTATGTAGGTGTTAATAAATGATGTATAATGTTATGAAGAATGGGACTTCCAGGATCCTTAATTATGTTCATGAAAGACGCATACACCAACAAGCAGTTGAGTGGCGTACAGGGATACTGCATAGTTTAAAGAAGGACGTGAATCAGAGTTGATCTTGTCACCATACCTATTCAAACTGTAGGTAGATAATCTGAGAAACTGGACCAGATGAAGTAGAATACAACATTAGGATTGGAGGAAGACTTACCAACAAACCTGAGATAAGCAGATTACACAACCTTAATGCAGAAAATGATGAAACTCAAAGACCATATTCCTCAACAGGAAAACAAAAATCTGCACAACTGGACCAATAAACACCTTCGTGATAAATGGAGGAAGCACTGAACTTCTCAAGGATTTAATTTTATTTGAATCTATATGGTGCACCTGATCCAGGCCATGATCTTCACAATTACTTGCCACACATCCAAGAGCTGGAGAGTAAGGATGATAGAAGAAGGATTGATGCCTTTGAGTTGTGGTGCTGGAGAAAAGTGCTAAACATATGGTGAACTTCCAGGAGAACAAACATGTCTGTCCTGGAGAGGGTGAAATCAGGCTGCTCCTTGGAGGCAAGGATTTTGAGGCTCTGTCTCACATACTTTGGACACATGGCCAGGAGGAACCAGTCCTTGGAGAGGGACATCACGCTTGGAAGGGTGGTGGGACAGTACAGGCGAGAAAGACCCAGGATGAGATGGTCTCAGTGACTGGAGACATGGGATTAGGTCTGTCAGAATGATGAGATTGGCTCAGGATAGGGCAGGTTTCAGAGCTGATATATACAGGGTTGACATGAGTCACAGGTGACTTGATGGCACAGAACAACAACAATCCAAGTAAAGGTGGCCCTGACTCCAGCTGTGGCATTTTCAGTTGCTCCACAAGCGTGTTCAAGTTGGACAATGAATATGGAAGACCAGAGAAGAACTGATGCCTTTGAGTAGTGGTGGTGGTGAAGAATATTGAATACACTGTGGCCTACTGATGCCTCTGAAAACCCACCAAAGGGTCTGCTATGGATCAATTATGACTGGAGGGTCCACAACAACAATGGATTACTGGTGGCCCTGTCTGTAGTATGTTGTGCTGCTCCCCAAAAGGCTGCATTTCTCAGGTATTTTGAATCCACTAGCCTTGCCCAGAAAGAAGATGGGCAATCTCTTTCTATTAAGTTTTACAGCCTTGGGAATCCAGTGGAGGGCTCCTCTGAGTCAGAGAATTGACCTAATGACAGTGAGGTTTTTGTTTGTTTCCAAAAAAAAAAAAGAAAAATCCCAACTAATTTGGAAGAAGTGCAGCCAGTGTTTCTTGTAAGCAAGGATGGTGAGACTTCATCTCACATCCTTTGGGTCTACTATCAAGAGGCGCTTAAAGTGTACCTGATACAGACCACTGTCTTCTCAATCAAATACTACTCTTCAGAGAGCTGTACAGTGCATAAGGATGATGAAAGAATTGATGCTTTTGAGTTGTGTGGGAGAAAGGTACTGAACATGGACTACCAAAAGAACCAACAACTATATGTTGGGGAACATGCAGCCAGAGTCCTTGGAGGCAAAGATGATGAATCTTCGCCTATCATACTTTGGACGTGTAGCTAGGTGAGGCTATTCCTTGGAAAGGACCATCATGCTTGGAAAGATGGAGGATCAGCTTAGATGAGGAGGCCCCTCAATGAGATGGGTTGGCGCAGTGACCGCAGCAGTGGGCTCAGGTGTGTCAGAGATGGTGAAGATGGCACAGAATCGGTCAGGGTTCAGGAGTTGTTTCTCACAGAGTTGCTATGAGTTGTACTCAGTGGCACTTAACAACATCAGGAGGGGCCAAACCCTGAAGAAGGACATGCTTGGAAAAATAGAAGGTCAGCAAAAGAAAGGGAGCCCCTTGATAAGATGGGTTGGTGCAGTAATTGCAACAATGGGCTTGAGCACAGCAGAGATTGTGAGGATGGTGCAAGATTGATTAGATTGTTCTCTTGTATAAAAGCTCACACTGCACCTAACAGCTATTGTGTGCTTAGTCTTGTTACAAGGCTTCAACATAAAATTTTCCCAATATTCCCACCAGAGGTAACTTAGTTCTACAATAACATATGTGCAGGCTTAGTTAACACAACCAGTAAACGGTAGGGGTTGATACTTGAACCCACAGGAGCCTAAACCCAAATAAAAGCTTTGGGGAACTTGGTCCTTTTCTCTATTTGGGGTCGGCATCACTTGGGAATTCACAGAGAGTCCAAAAGCAGCATCCCCACCTCCTCTGTCTCCTAGTGCCACTGCTGGCTCACCTTGTCTGCCAGGGCCTCTGCGACTGTAGTATGAAGGGCATCAGATTAGAAACCACTTAGGAAGCTGGTTGAACATGAAGACTTCTGGTCTCTTCTGCCAGAATACCTTGTTGAAGGGGAAACCTACAGGTGTAAAACAAGGTGCCCTCCGGTGCTGGTAATGAGCAAAGAAGGCTGGAAACCCTGCATTATGAATAAATATTCAGGACTATCTGCCAGGAAGTAAAACAGAATGTAAATTAGAAAATGCAAGGAAAAGTGCCACTTGGCTCATGTTATTCCTTATTTACACCAGCAGGGGGCTCCACGACAATTTTAATGATAAACATGTTGCTACCTATGGTCAAGGGTTCATCTGAACTTTAGTGAGCACTCTTAATCTAAACAGCTGCATAGGAGTTTACCTGTGGTTCCGGGAAGTGTTGGCCAATCCTGCACATGCCGTTCATTCAGCAACTAAGTACTGAGGTCCTATGTATGCATACTTATCATAGGAACCAAACAGACAAAAATCCATGCCTTGTAGAGTGAACTCATCAATCCATGTGGCCTTCCTTCATCTGTCTATCAGTTTACCCATCCACCTACACTGGCTAAGCCATCTATTCATCTGCCATTAATTCAGGCTCCCCTCCATCCATCTGAACCATAACAGCCCATCTCTTCATCCAACACGGCATCATATAGTTCTTCCACTTAGAGAAAACTTTCTATATTTGAAAACGTGACGAATGCCAAGTGTGAGTGTACTTGAGATGAAGAAACAAATAATTCTGACAATAAAGTGTCTACTGGTAGAGGCAGACAACAATCACTTTACTGCTGTTGATGCCCATTCAACTGACCACCATTGAGTCATAGTGACTCCATGAACACAGCTGAATTTTGCCCTGTCCTCCATCATAATCCTGGAGTAGATCTGTGTACAACATACACAACCAAAACTCCACAGTCGTTGGTTCTAATTGATACGGACCTTCCATGGAGTTTCTGAGGCTGTAAATCTTAATATCAGTAGACCTCATTATTCTCCCGTGGAGTGGATTTGGGCTGCTAACCTTTTGGTTAGCAACCCAACTGAACATTTACTATGTTTCAGACACTGTTATGTACATGCTCTTGATTAATCCTGACCACAACTCTAAGAGGGAGATAACTATTGTGTATCTGTTTTAAAGAGGGAAGGAATGAGGAGGAAGGAGATTAGATCACTTGTCTTGGGGTCACAAACTGGATTATAAACCCAGGTGCACGTCACGTCACAAAGAAAAGGAGGGGAAGTGGTATTATTAAGCAACATTCCCAAGCATCCGATTTGAATGCATATAGGATTCCCAGGCTTGTGCCAACCCCTCAACATAAAATTTTCCCAGTATTTCCATCAGAAGTATTCATTTCCCCTTTATGAGAAAGCCAGATTACACAGCTCATACGTGGCTAAGATTTGAACCCCAGACTATACAAACCACATCTCTTAGCCACTGCCCTTGAGACTCAGCCCGTTCTCCACATGATCCCTTGAGACTCAGCCCATTCTCCACATGATCTGGGCTTCATCTTGGGAATTCAGATAGAGTCCTCAAAGCAGCAGGTCAACTTTTACTGTTCCTCAAGGTTGCCAGTGTTTCATCCTCAATGTTCATACTCTTGACCATGCAACCATGATTATCTTAAATTCTTTTAAAGCAGAAGAAAAAGCAAAAATGCATGTCCAGAAGAGTCCCCATCTACAAGCCTATTCTTTCACTTACAATGCCACGGGTCCCACGTACTGAAACATTGGATGCTCAGGTGTTACAGATTGTCTTGTAAAGAGCTATGTTGAAGTCCACACCCCTGAAACTTGCAAATGTGACTGTTAAGGAAATGGGGTCTTTGTAGAAGGAATTAGTTAACATGAGGTCATAGTGGGATAGGATGGGCCCTGAGCCCATAAAGATGGGTGTCTTTATAGGCAGAGGAAAAGAGGGGATGCACAAAAGGAATGTAGCCATGTGAAGATGAATGTGGAGACTGAGTTAAGTTGCTGTCAGCCCAGAAAGACCAGGGACTACCAGAAGCTGGAAGGGACAATGCTGGATCTCCTCCTAGAGCCTTCAAAGAGACATCCCAAATTTAAATGTCTAGCCTTTTGAATGCCACATGAGAGTCAGACAACGAACAAGAAAGATTGAGGAAGAATCTATGCCTTTGTGGTGTTAGTGAAGAGTAAGGAATATACCATAGACGGCCAAAAGAACAAACAAACATAAGGTAGTGCAGGATAGGACTAGGTTTTGATGTTTTGTTGATAGGGTCCCTATGAGTTGAAGTTGACTTGTTGGCACCAAACAACAACAATCACCACCATAACAGCCTTTAGAATTGTGAGAGTATATTTCTGTGGTTGGAAGTGGCCCAATTTGATCTTTTGTTACAGCAGCTACAGAAGACTAAGATGCTAGGTAACTGAAGGTCTTGGGGGCATTAGGGAGAGTTCCTCCAGGAGGGGTCTTCAGGCTACCAGGCTACTGAGATGTGTGGACGGAGGAGCTAGGGGCATGGTGGAGACAAAGCTGAAGCAGTGGGCAGGTGCCAGACTATGGGGAGCCTTGAACACTCAGCTCAGTTGCCTGAGTTATGTTTGAATAACCACTGAAGTTTCACAGTCATCTGGTCACTTTCAAAAGACAAATCTCTTTAAAAAAACTTGAGCTCCTTGCCACTGAGTCTGGCTCATGGGAATCTGTAGGGGTTTCTTAGGTATGATTTTTATGCATTTTGGCTTGCTATGCTTGAGCTTATCTTTATAGTCTTTCCGTGGAGTCGCTGGATGGGTTCCAATTTTCAAACTTCGCAAACTGCTTGTGCCACACAAGGACCCTCATCACTCTCCCATAAGCTCCAGGCAAATTTTTTTTATAGATCACACCTAAATCAGATGTTTCTAGTAAGATCTAGTAAGAACAAGCAAGTAGACTTCATGAGATGGTCACGGGGACACCTAGCTCTTCCCGATTGTCTTCTAGGACAGTTTTTGGACTTTGGAGACAGACTGACCTGCATTCCAATCCTCTCTCTACTTCTTGTTGTTAGGTGCTGTCAAGTTGAGTATGATCTGAACCCTGTCCTAGCAATCTTTATCATCAATCTCTACATGCTTGAGTCCACTGCTGCAATCCCTGTGTCACTCCATCTCATTGAGGGTCTTCTCTTTTGCTGATCCTGTGCCTTTCCAAGCATGATGTCCCTCTCCAAGGAATAAGCCTCCCCTAGCAATTGGCAGAAAGTATGTGAGATGAAACCTTTTAGCCATCCTTGTCTCTAAGGAGCACTCTGACCGCACTATTTCCAAGACATATCTGTTTGTGCTTTTCTTCTGTTGTTCATATTCAGAACTCTTTTCCAACACAACTCAAAAGCATCAATTCTTCTTCCATCATTCTTGGTCATTGTCATTTATTGCCTCTACTACCTGGGCTCAAATCCAGTTGCATGGCTGGGTGAAGACATCTCAGTGAGACTCAGAATCCTCACCTATAGAATGGGTAGAAGAAATTTGATTCCAAATAAAATACTGCTTGGAGGACTGGATTGAAATTGTAGAAGAGCATCTGACACATGGTAGGTGCTCAAGAAGGGCACACTTGCCCCTCTCCTGGGCACATGTGAGTGCTTCTTCAAGCCTTTGGTCACACCACCCGCCTGCTTCCAGGGAAGTGGAAGTGTTTTGCTAATGGGCTCCTCCTGTGCATTTTGCCTCTGTGAGGATATTTCTGGAACAAGTTATTTTTCTGTTGTTCCTTTCTCATTCTTCTCTACTTCCACACATCTTTTCTCTAAGTGGGTGCCAAATGGCTTCTAAGGGGATAATGAGCTCATTAGAAGCTGGCAGGGAACAGACAGAGACTGAAGCCATTGGGGGTGTGGGGGATGGATGGAAGGGCCCTACAGCTGGGGGAAATCCCACTTTGAAGCTCTCCTCCCTCCTTGGATTCACCCAGCTCACACGAGCAGGGAGGACTTGGCTGCAGGAAGGCCTCCCCCCTCCGGGACATGAGCCCTATGGTGGGCAAGGATTCATCTGCTCTGCCATCTTTTTGTTCCCTGTAGCTGGCATTCTCAGACCCTTGAGGAACAGTGATGGAAAAAGAGTGGAAAATCCAGACAGGGAATCTCGCCTCAGGGCTCAAACCCCCAGCCAGGATTTCAGTTCATGAATATGACTTTCTTAGAGACAGTAAAGATTCTAGGGAGGCAGCGTCTGCAGTTCTCTCTCGGAGTGGTTTCTGTGGTTCAGGGGTCCTGGGGAACCCCTCAGAGGCCTCTTGCCCCATGCCAGTCTGTCCTCTTGTAATTCTATCCTGACTAATTTCCCTTTTCTCCCCCTCCCTTCTCTGTCCATCTCTTTGTCTCCTTTGCTCTCCAGCCTTTCTCTTCCTTCCACATCTCTGGCCCCTGTTCTCACCTCTTTCTCTCTCTCTCCATCCCTGTTTTCATTTCTCCCTTTCCTTTGTCTCTCTCTCTCTCTCTCCAGAAATTCTACCCTAAAATGAATGAAGGAGATGAACATAACTTCTCTTAATAGTTGAGAACTCTGGTGGCTTAGTGGTAAAGCGTTGCGCTGCCAGCCCAAAGACATGTGGTTCGAATCCACCAGCTACTCCCCAGGAGGAAGTTTGCAATCTCTTTTCATGTTATTTGCAGGCTTTGAAAACCAGCTGGAGGGTCAGCTAACAACTGTTTGTAGTAGGGAGTTCTAGTGGCCTAGTGGGTAAGGCAGCCCAAAGGCAGGTGAATCGAATCTACCAGCTACTCCTTTTCCAGGAGAAAAATGGACAATCTCCTGTGTGATTTGCCACCTCTGAAAACCTGGAGGAGGATCAATTATGAGTCAGTTCCGTCTCAACAGCAACAAGAGAGAGCGAGAGACAGACAAAGACTGTTTATTGAGCACTTACTACATGCCAGATCCTGTCCTTACACAAGCTCACCCACAGCCCTGCCCACTGCCTGTAAAATGGGTGCTTGGATGCCACCCTCGGCTGCCGGTCTGCAACTTAGGGACCAGGTGGGCTTTCAGCAAGCCTCTTCACCTCTCAGTCTCTGTTTGCCCCCTGTATAGTGGGGATCAAATGAACATCCTCACCTGTGACTTATAGATGCATCACCCAGGCAGGACCCGCCGGCTCTCTGAGCTGCAGTCTATACAGTGCAGCAGTTACAGAGCCTCCCTGACAGGGCTGTAGGGAGCTCTAGTGGTGTGGACCTTTGGGAGCTACCCCAAAGGTGATGCCCCTCTGGCCGTTCGAATCCACATGTGGCTCCACAGAAGAAAGGTGGGCAATCACCTCCTGTGCAATTTACAGGCTTGGAAGTCTTAGTGGAAGGTCAGCTATTAGTCAATGCCGACTTGACAATGACTTTGGGTACAGGGCTGTGTAAGGCCCACAGGAGATAAGCGAAGAGCCTTGACATTTACAGAAGCCTCAGTCTCCCCACCTCCCCTGCTGCCCTCCCAGAGTTGACGTGACTTCCTGCTGGGCTGGGATCAGGAGGCCCCTCTTGCAAGAATCGCAGCATTTGGTTCCCGCTGCTCATGTTTCCAGCCAGAGCCTCAAAGTGTCTCAACATGGCCTATTTTTAGCACCGAATGAACCTCTGGTGCTGGGCTGCCAGGAAAAGCCTGTCAGGGCAGAGCTGCCCTGCGGGAAGGAGAAGCAGGAGGCGCAGCTGGCTGTGGCTCCCTCCCCGGGAGTGGCCACCGTGACCCCTGCTCCCCGGTTCCCAGAGTGGAAGCTCCTGAGAAGCTGGGCAAAGGGCTGTTCCTTCCACAGCACCTGGAGCCTGTCACGGGATGGAGGGACCAGACCAGGCACAGGGGCCAGCTGACCCTGACTATCTAACTAGGCCAAGAAGTAGCTGCTGAGAAATGTTGGATTTCCTCACAGTTCTGGGGTGTCTGTGAAAATGGGGAGCCCAGGCGACATGAGAAAGTTTCGTCCTGGTCTAATATCCACTCTCTCAGCTCACACAGTTTGAGCATATTGCCAGGAGGGACCAGTCCCTAGAGAAGGCCATTGTGCTTGGAGGGGTGGAGGGACAGCACAGGAGAGGAAGACCCCGATGAGATGCATTGACACAGTAACTGGGTTTACAAGGGCAGGAGTGTCAGAGATGGTGAGACT
Organism: Elephantulus edwardii; assembly: GCF_000299155.1. Classification (NCBI taxonomy): domain Eukaryota; kingdom Metazoa; phylum Chordata; class Mammalia; order Macroscelidea; family Macroscelididae; genus Elephantulus; species Elephantulus edwardii. The sequence continues at coordinate 4,303,853 of NW_006399901.1, read as the reverse complement.
GGCTCAGGATAGGACAGGGTTCATATTGTTCATAGGGTGACTATGAGTCTCAGGCAACTTGACAACACAGAACAACAACAACAATCACTATTGTTGAATCACTTCCACTAGGTTTCTGAGGCTGTAAATCATAGTGGGCGAGACTCCTCATCCTTCTTCTGCAGAGCAGCTTGAGGATTCGAACTGCCAGAGGTGCATGGGCTCGGGGTTAGCAGCACAGCTTGCTACAGACTAAGCTACCAGAGCTCCCTTTTGTCTAACAGTATTCAAAAATTACTAGAATTTGTTGAACCTTATTACATGTTGGATACTATCCTGAGCATCTTATTTCCAATCTAAAGGTTAGAGGTTCAAGTCCACTCAAAGATGCCTCGAAAGAAAGGCCTGGCGATATAGTGTTTTTGTTTGTTTGTTTGTTTTTTAAAAGAAAGCTATTGACAACCTTATCAAACATGGCTCTACTCTGACACACACGATGTTTCACGAGTTGGAACAAACTCAATGTCAACTGGGTTTCTGTCCCTATTTTCTTTTTATGAAGATCTTTGTACCAACAAGGCAACAAAAGATGTCTCAGCAATGATAAAAGGTGGCATAATTGTACCTATTTTATAGATGAGAGAGTGAAGGCTCACAGAGATGAAGTCGCTTGCCCAAGCACATAGCAAGGAGCAGGGTGTGAACTGAAGAGCAGAACTGTCTGAATTTCACCACCACAGAACAACCACCTTGATGTGATTGCAGATGCCAAGCCACCCTCTGTGCCAGTCAGCCCTTTCTCTCAATGACTACATCTCCAAGCCAGGTTTTAGTCTTGGTCGAGGGCTCTTCTTGAGCTTGGAGACCTAGAATATCCCTTCAACCACTTCCTCTCTAGACAGATGAGCCCCATACTCCCCTAATCTAAGTTCCTTCCCCCAACTCCTTCTTACTCCTGGACTAATCATTTGGCAAGACTCATGAACATAGCCCAAGAGATGCCACCAAACATGCTGATTCTATTATTTTCACAATGATCTCTAAGAAGCCAGAAATGTACTGACTCGACTAACCGCAGGCTCTTGCACCCCATGAAGACTCCACTTATGGGTGTGTTGGACTCTCATGATTTGGTTGCTTACATATGGGTTGTTCATTATTCCTAGCTTCCTGCTGTTCCCTACAAACCTACAGTGGAAATTCTTGCACATCTGTATGTCTTTGGACATATTTGAGCTCTGCCAAATGTACTGAAGACTTTCTTTTTTTTAAATTAACATCACATCATTAATAATTTGAGTGGTAAGGAGCTGCGCTGCCATCCCAGAGGTGCATGGTTCAAATCCACCAGCTGCTCTGCAGGAGAAAGATGGGTAATCTCCTCATCTGTGGTTGGCAGCCTCTGAAAACCCACTGGAGGGCCAGCTATGAGTCGGTTCTGACTCGACAGTCCATAACAGCTACAACTCTGTGCACTTTTGTGGAGCCCTCATTCTCCGATGTTCACTCACAGATGATCAATGTTATACATCACTGTTAGGTACCACTGCTACAGGACCATCTGAGGAGCTCTGATGGCATAGTCTGGAGGGAGTTGTGCCGCTAACCCCAAAACAGGATCTTTCTGGAGGTTTGAATCCACCAGCAGCTCCATGGGAGAAAGATGGTAATCCCCTCTTGTACAATGTGGTTTTGTAGTTACGTGAAGTATACAATAACCCAGAAATCTGCTCTATCCTGAGCCAACCTTATTGTCTCTGACACACTTACCCCTGTTACTCCAGGCAGTGAATTAATCCATCTCATTGAGGATCTTCCTCTCCTGTGCTGTCCCTCCACTCTCCCGAGGATGATGTCCCTCTCTAAGCACTGATCCCTCCTGGCAACCTGCCCAATGTATGTCATATGAAGCCTCAGAATCCTTATCTCCAAGGAGCAGCCTGTTCTCACCCTCTCTAGGAAGAACCTGTTTGTTCTCCTAGCAGTCCAGGGCATAGTCAATACTCTTCTCCAGCACCACAGCCCAAAGGCATCAATTCTCTTTCTATTATCCCTAATCATTGTTCAGCTTTCTGATGCATAGCAAACAATTGGGAAAACCATGGCCTATATCAGGTGCACCTTAGGCTCCAGTGCACAGCCTCTGAAGACCCACGGGAGGGCCAGCATTAGTTGGTTCCAGCTCAAAAGCAATGGTAGAGAGAGTGATGACCTGACATGTAACAATGGAGTCTGTGCTGGAAGTCCTAACAGGTAAAAAGCTGGGCAAAGCTCAAGTCTAATGACATGTAAGGACAATTACCTTGTGCTCGCAGGGAGCTCTGGTGGCATAGTCCCTATGGAAGTTGTACTGCCAATCTAAAGGTGATCAGTTCAAACCCACCAAGAGCTTCAAAGGAGAAAGATGGGCAATCTCCTCGCCTGTGATTTGATGATGTTGTTGTGTGCCATCTAGTCTGAACCGATACCTAGCTGACCCTCTAGTGGGTTTTCCAAGGCAGTTAATCACATGGGAGGAGATTATCCTTCTTTGTCCCGCCCATGTGATTGATTGACAGACTCAGAAAACCTGCTGGGAGGTCAGCTGCGAGTTTGCTCTAACTCAAGGGCAGGCAATGTTTTGAGATGCTGTGTTATGACTCTGACATCACACTGGCTACCCTGATGCTGATCATCATAGACAAGCATGGTCTTAGTTTCCTAACATCAGTCATTAACCTGAGATAAGGTAGTCGATTTATGTCAGAACTGACATATAATGGTGTCATGAAAATGGAACATGCTGTAAACTGAGGACTCGCTGTATTTACTTCCTAGCTTCCAAAGGTGGGGTTACTGCGTGGGAGACAATGCACATCTGTATGTGCACACAGGATGGGGGAAGTGTCCTTGATTTGGTTCCTAACCATATAAAGCTCTGTCCTGCACAGACACCCCACCATTCAGAGACCACTGGGTCCTCACACTTCCTTCCTCCAGTCCCAGGACAAAGCCTCACCCGCCACCACCTGGCACTTGCAGCTCACCGCCTGTGACCACTTTCATTCATCTTCGCCCCAAACTCAAGAAAATAAATGGGAAAGCAAAGTGCCATTAGCTTAATGGCCTTTAACACCCAGCCATCTGCCATGTGTAATGAAATAAAAAAATCAGAGGGAGCATATGGTGCCCATTAGAAATAAATATTAAAATTTTGCTTCCCTGGGTAATGGCTCCCGAGCCTCTTGCTCCGAGGGCAAACTTCACAGTCGGCTTTCTTGCTACAGTCAGTCAGGCCAGGCTAGCAAGAGCCTGGAAAGGTTCACATGTGAAACCACACGCTCTTGGGCTGGAGCCTGCCTTGGCCACGCGTGTGGCTAGGCTGCTCTGAGACTCAGTTTCCTCGCCTGGAAAATGGGAGCGATCCAACCTGCCTCACTGGGAAGATGTTGTTGTGTACCGTTGAGTAGGAACCAACCCGTAGCTGACCCTCCAGAGGGATTGCAGAGGCAGTTATTCGCACAGGAGGAGACTGCCCATCCTTCTCCCATGGAGCAGCTGGTGGCCTCAAACCACGTGCCTTCGGGATTGCAGCGAAGCTTCTTGTCACTAGGCCACGAGGTAGGAGGGTTTAATAGACTGCTGGGCTTAAAATGCACAACAAAACCCACCACCAGTGAGTTGATTCTGACTGAACACCGCCACAAGGACAGAGTAGAACAGGGTTTCCAAGACTGCAATCTTTGGGGATTACATACATAGGGGGAGCTCTGGTGGCCTAGTGGCAAGAAGCTGCACGACAATCCCAAAAGCACACGGTTCAAGTCCACCAGCTGCTCCGTGGAAGAAGGATGGGCAATCTCTTCCTTCCTGTGTGATAAACTGCCTCTGAAAATCCCGCTACTTCCACTCAATGGTCACCTCCATGTATGTCAGAGTGGTGCAGAGATTGATTTTTTTTCCCAGAAGGAGATTACCAGCTCTTTCTTCCAAGGCACCACTAGGAGGATTCGAATCCACCTTCCAGTTAGTAGTCAGCACACTGTTGACACCACTATGGCTCAATCAGTGCCATCGAGTCGGTCCTGACCGACAGCATCCCTCTATCAGATTCCTGAGGCAGGACGTCGCAATGAGAGGAGGCTGCCTCTCTTTCTCCTGTGGAGCTGCTGTGGGATTCGAACTCCTAGAGCAGCCCAGCCTTGGGGTGAGCAGTGCAACCTGGTACAACCTCTGTCTTTACTGCAGACAGTGTTGTACTTGACTCAGCTTGCTGCACAGCCAAGACTCAGTAAGTGTTAGCTAAGGGCAGACGTGTACTCACAAAGTCAGGAACCCACCAGGACAGCTGCTGATAAACCATCCAAACTCTGGGAGAGACTGAAGCTCAGGGAGGCGAGATGTGAATTGACAGCTCTCTCTTCTCTGGGGCTGGTGACAGGGCCAGGGTGCAGGTCCCCAGCCACTGGTCTTCCCTGCCAGGCAGCTGGCAGCTCAGCTCCCAGCCCAACTGACAGTCATCCCCAGAGAGGCTTCCAAAGGAAGGCCCTGAGCCCTATCATTAAGCCATCTGGAGCCCTCTTCTCTGGGAGCTGCTGCTTCTTGGGTCAATTAGTGCACATTTTCAAGGGCTCCTTAATAGGCGCTAATTGGCTGGGGGAGATAATGGAGGGCTCTGATGGTTCTGGGTAGAATGTTTATCCACAGAGGCAGACCTGCAAGGGGGGGGCAGTGGCCGGGGATGAGGAGGGGCGGGGACTGAAAGGGGATGAGAGAAAGGAAAGAAGGACAGGCCAAGAGAAGAGGAAAGGGGAGAAGGGAGGAGATGAAAGAGCTGCGAGGGGCAAGATGGCATCTCACTGTGGTTTTGATTTGCCAGCGATTTTGAGCATTTCTTCATATGTCTGTTGGAGCAAGTAATAAATGTTGGAGAGGATGTGGTGAGAAAGGAACTCTTATACACTGCTGGTGGGATTGTACAATGGTACAACCACTCTTTGGAAGCAGAATTGGAATCCATTTCCTAAACAACATGCCTCTGGAAACTATGAACTTTGATAAATGACGGTAGTTATAGAAAGGCTTCAGGGCCTTTTGTTCATAGGGTCTCTATGAGTCACGTTTGACTCAACGGCCATCAACAATAACAACCACCACCACTCTGGAAGGCAATTTGGCACTTCTTCAGAAAACTGAACATATAAATTTCATATGACCAGCGATTTCATTGCTTGAAATATACCTCAAGAGAATGAGAACTTAGGCACAAATAGAGACTTGTACACCAATGTTCACAGCAGCATTATTCACCATCACAAGAACATGGAAACAGCCCAGATGTTCCACCACAAACTAATGGACTGAAAAATCATGGTACATTCACATGATGGAATATTATGCAGCGTGCAGGAGCAATGATTTTGTAAATTATTATGTAATTTGGAAGGGACTGGAGAGCATTATGCTGAGTGAATGAACTCAGTACCATAAGGACAAATACTGTATAAAACCACTATTGTAGGATGAGGATGAGAATCCAAGGAGGGGAGGGTGGAGGCAGAGGGATGAGGATGTGCAGGGGGAGAGGGTTAATCATGGGTTACACAGTTTGAAGGATGGGGGGGGCACGGTGAGGGAAATGGGAAGGACCTGGTATAAAAAAACAATGTATTCAAATTTAGTAAATAAACTAGTATAAAAAAATGTAAAATAGAATATATATATAAATGATCGTATGAAATGCAATGTAAATGAAAGATGGTATAAAACACAATATATATGAATGAAACATACTGTAAAGTTATTACATGAAAATCAACAGAGTATCTTAAAACAACAGGAAAAAGAAGAGCTGAGAGGGAAGGAGAAGGGAAGAAAGGGACATGGCAACCAACTCAATTCACTGCTTGTAGATGGCAACAGAATCAGAGCTGGCCCTCCAGTGGGTTTGATGTTGCTGTTATTAGGTGCTGTCAAGTTGATTAAGACTCATAGTGACCCCATGCACAGGCGACCTGAACCCTGCCCTGTCCTGTGCTGTCCTCAACGTCTCTGACACGCTAGAGCCCACTGCTGAAGTCACCGTGTCAATCCATCTCATTGGGGGTCTTCCTCTCCTTCACTGATCTTCCGTCTTTCCAAGCATGATGTCCCTTTTTAGAGAATAGCCTTGCCTAGCTACACGTCCAAAGAATGAAGGATGAAGCTTTGCCATCTCTCTAGGTGCACCCTGGGGACAATTTTTCCAGTTGGTTTTGGAGTCTACAAATTACATAGGAAGAGGCTGACCATCCTTCTCCTTCAGTGCTGCTAGTGGATGCTAGTGGATGGCAGAGTGGTTCAGCCTTTGAGTTAACAGCACAGCTCTCTCCGGACTACACCACCAGAGCTCCCTTAATGGAAGGAAAAGGAGGGAGGCCATGGAAGAGGAGGCAAGGTGGAAAAGGTTCCTGGGTGGCACAAGCATTGACACTGTCCTTCTGGAGTTGTGCTTCTAACCCAAAGCCACTTCTCTAGCGATTCTAATCCATCAGCAGCTCTGAGGGAGTTAGATGCTCTCTTCCCATGTGGTTTACAGCCTCAGAAACCAAATGAAGTGTCAGCTCTGAACTAGTTCCAGCTTGACAGCAATGAGAGAGTGAGTGAGCTAATAGAAAGGTTCATCTAATTTAAAAGTTTGGATCCCCTTTGGTGCTGCGGGAGAAAGGCCTGGCACTCTGCTTTTATTTAGATTACAGCCAAGAACACCGCTATGGAAAAGTTCTACTTGGCAATACATGGAGTGGTCAAGAGCTGGAATAGACTTGACAGCAGCTGTTGAGAATAGACTCATACGCAGTGAGGATAAAGGTTATGATTATTATGTAAGTATTGTGTTAGGAATGTTGCTTTAGCTGTGTATACTGGATCACAATGTGAAATTATTATCTCACTGGAGGCCCATTACAATATTTAGAAGCTGGAGAGATGTAGAATAGTGAGGAGAGCTGGATGAGGTGACAGGAGGCCCCTTTGAGAAGATGACAGCTGAGCTGGGAAATGAGGAAGCAGCCCTGGGTAGACATGGGGCAAGAGTGTTCTAGGCAGAAGCAAGAGCAGTGCATGCACACCGTCAGTGTATTCACCATCGCAAGAGCATGGAAACAGCCCAAATGTCCAACCACACAATTGAATGCATTGAGAAATTGTGGTACATTCACATGATGGAATACTTCGCAGCATGCTGGAGCAATGATTTTGTAAATTACTGCCCAACTTGGGAGGGACTGGAGAGCATTACACTAAGTGAAGTAACCCAGTTCCATAAGGACAAATACGGTATAAGACCAGTATTGTAGAATGAGTATGAGGATCCAAGGAGGGGAGGGGGAAGCAGAGAGGTGAGGATGGTCGGGGATGGGAAGGTGTTAATCATAGGGTCCCGCAGTTTGACAGGTGGAGGGAGGGAAAGGGTGAATGATGAGGGAAAGATTCAGTGTGAAAACAATGTACATGAAATTTGTAAATAAACCAGCATAAAATAAAAATTTTTAGAAAAAGAACAATGCAGACTTCAGGGGTGAAACAGATGGGCAATTCAGGAACTGGGTTGAGGATGAGGGCAGAGTGAAGAGACAGGTTTGTGGAGTTTATTCCCGGCTGTCCCTAAGCCACAGTGCTATCCTGCTTGTCCCCTTATACACACAGGAAGGGGACTGGAGGAGACCTCTAACAATGTCCCTGCCTGCTGGTCTGGGGTTAAAAAATGTTGTTGATTTGTGAAGGTGAGGACAGGCTGAGGTCCAGGTCCCTGACGATGGGGTTAGTGGTGGGTCTAGAATTTCTTTCTGGGTGGGACTCTGGCTGGAAGGGCAGATTCAGGCTGCACCTGGTGCAAAGAGCTTAGAAAAAATGAAGGGAATTCTTGCCACCTCCCACCTCCAGGTCGAGCTCTTTTTTTTGCACAGCCCTTGAGCTGAGAAGGGTTTTGATATTTTTAAAGGCTGTGAAGGAGGAGAAACCACAGACTGCATGTGATCTGCAAATCTAAAATATTTACTAACTAGCCCTCTTCGAAAAGCAGAATTGGCTGACTCCTGAACTTTGCCAGCAACACAGGCTAGTGGAAGGTCATCCTGTCTAGCCTCAGAGCTCAAAGATTACCCATAAGTCATTTAGCATCTTCTTTAGAGGGGATGTTGTCGTTAGGTGCCATCAAGTTGAGTACAACTCGTAGTGACCCTGTGAATAGACCTGAACCCACCCTCACGATCTCCCTGCCCACTGTGTAGGTCCATTCCATAGAGATGCTTCTATTTTCACTGACCCTCCACCTTTCCAAGCACGCTGTCCCAAAGGCTATTCCCAGAGTGTGTGAGACAAAGCTTCGCCATCCTTGCCTCTAAGGGGCACCCTGGCTGCATGCATTCCTCCAAGATGTATCTGCTTGTTCTTTCGGCATTCCATGGAGTAGTCAGTACTCTTCTCCAACACCATTACTCAAAGGCATCAATTCTTCTGTCACCTTTATTGATTGTCCAGCTCTCAGATGCATTGCAAGTGATTAAAAAGACCACAGCCTGAATCCGGCACACCATGGGTTTCACACCAACATCACTGTTCTACAGTGATCTAGAGAGGTCCCTGACAGCAAACTTTCTCAATGCACTACAAAAGAAATCTGTAGATCTAGCCCCTAAAGAAACTGCCTCCAGTTACAGAAGGGGGAGCTGAGGTGCCGAGAGCTTCAAATGCAAATGTCCCACATGGACCTGGACCCAAGTAAATGTTCCGTACACTTTAGCCAGTATTATTAGCGTTCAAAACTCCAAAACTCTCATACTCATTGCTCTCCAGTTGAAACCCCAGGTTGCTGTCTAGGTTTTCAGAGGCTGTAAATTAGTTGGGAGGAGATTGTCCCTTTTTGTCTCTTGGCATTGCTGGTAGAGTTGAACCACCAGAGAGGTGTGGCCTGTGGTTATCAGAACACCTCGCTGTAGACTGTCCACCGGAGCTCCCTGTGCCCAGTAATACTCACACTTGTTAAGGCTTATTAATGCTCATGCTTATTGGCATGGGCATCTTCATATCACTGATCTCAAATTACAAAAACCAAGCCCACTACTGTTCAGTTCAGTTCATTTAGACTCATAGTAATTCTTCTTCAAGGGCCTTGAAAAAAAATTCGTTTAGCCTGGCCTCTTAGCGATGAGGAATCTGGGGCTCAGAGTCTGAATGAATGACCTGAGGTCACACAGTCAGATGAAGGCTGAGCAAGTCTCTTCCCATCACACAGACAGTTCTTAGCCAATCCTTACCATCTCGTACCCCCACCACGAGTGAACTCTCTCCTGCTGGTCCTACGCTGACCACTGCAGATTAAAACCTGCTGTGGAAATGATGCAGCTTTCATTAGAGACTCTTCTGTTAGGAAGGATTCTCTACTAGGAGTCTCCTGTCCTATAGATCACCAAGACCAGTCTTCCTACGGAAGCTGGGTAGAAGGGAGCAGTCTCTGTTCTCTTCCCTGGGAACCTGTGCTCTTGAAAGGGCTCCAGCATCTGCAGGTAGCTCAGTACAGGGCTGAGAGGTGAGCTTTGGAGCCGAACAGAGAGGATGTTCCACAACTACCCAACCAGTGTGACAACTGGGCAAACTGAAGGAGTGAGACGTGTCCGTGATCTTGCCCTGTGACTCCTAGATTAAGTGCTTAATCCACTTAATTAGGTGGATCAGCCTTAAGTACTGATGCCTCCGGGGAAGGGAGATCAGGTGGACTTGCCCATATTCATCCATTTCCATCGTGTAGTTGGCTCTCCCCAATGGTCCTTTGAGCAGTTGCTGTTGTTAGGTGCTGCTGACTCAACTATGACTCATAGAAGCCTTATGCACAACAGATGTGACGCTGGTCCTGCCCTGTGCCATCATCTTGATCTGCACCATGCCTAAGTTCATTGTTACAGTCACTGTTTCAATTCGTCTTGTTGAGCATCTTCCTCTCTTACCTTACTCAGCATGATGAGAAATCAATTCTCCAAGGACTGACCTTTCTGGACAACATGCACAAAATATGTGAGGTGAAGTTTCCCCATCCTTGTCTCTAAGGAGCACTCCAGTTCACCTCCTCCAAGACAGATTTGTTTGTTCTTTTGGGAAGTCCATGGGATATTCAATACTCAACACCACAATCGAAAGGCATAGAATCAATGCTGTCTTCCTTATTCACTACCCAACTTTCATATGCATATGAAACAAAGTAAAAAAAACACCACCACCAAAAACAACAAACAAACAAACAAAAACACCCAACAAAACACATGGCTTGGATCAGGCACACTTTAGTCTTGACAAAGTTATCCTTGCTCTGTAGTACTTTAAAGAGGCCTTTGAGAGAGAACTTTGACGGACTAGCTTTGCCCAATGCAGTGTATCTTTTATTTCTTGATTGTTGCTACCATGAGGAGATGATTGCGGATCCAAGTGAAATGTAATCCTTCACAATTTTATTCTCACTTTTCCAATGAAGCAATTAGCCGAAGAGGTCAGGCGACTAGCAGGGTGAGCTGCTGAGTGGCAAAGCAACACTTGAACCCAGGTCTGCAGATTCCAAACCGTACGCAGCCATAGCTCTCTGCTATAGTCCCAGGGGTTCCTCTCTCTCCAGAACAAGGGAGGAAGTACATTCAGAGCCCTTTCTTCCCACGATCGAGGAAGATGCCCCTCATGTACAGGCTCTGTCCTCTGTTCATAGCCTGTATCGCAGCCATGGCCCTGAAGTCCCTCAGCTGGACATGAATAAGCAGGCACTTTCTAGATTACACAGAAGTCCTCAAGTCCCAACCACACAACTACTTCTAATTAGTACAAGGAGTTCTCTAGGATTCAACCAAGAGATACCCCTTCGTACAAAGACAGTCACAGCAAAAATGGCCTGAGGCTTCAGCTCCTTGCATCATCTGTTGTCATCATAACACAAAGAAGGTGACATGAAATCTGCTTAATGAAAACTGTTTCATATTCTGTCCTTCTAAGCAGAGCATTCATGACTCTCACCCAATGACTGGGTGAGACTATGCAAATAAGGTACTGAGGCAACCAAGAAGATTGGACAGCTTGATAGCAATGCAAATGAGGTGCATGGAACACTGGTGGGGTGGGACTATGCAAATAAGGTATAGAGAAACCTAATGAAGGGATTGGTCAGTTTTATCATTCTGTTAGGATTAAATAGAGCCATCCCACAGCAGAAAAGGGGGAACATACTACCTCCAAGAAGAGACAGGAGTAGAGAGTTTTATCTAGGCCCAGAATTCCTGCCATGAGAACCTGCTAGAGAGAGGAGACATGGAGTTGTTACTCTAGAAATGGTGAGAGACAAAGTAGCAGCAGAGAAAATAACAACAACAGAGGGCAGACCAGTAGGAGATGGTGAAATGAGTTGCTTGACTCCTGTAATGAACGTGCTAAGCACCTTTGGGCAGGAGACTTGCGTGTGGAGTTGGGTTCCTCTAGGTACTTACTACAAGAGCTAAAACACTTTAAAACACTTGCAAAGCAGAAACCATCCTATCTTCACTCACAACAATGGTGAGAATTCTTGGACCTACTGCAAAAATGGGGGGAAAGCAGAGGCTACGTGACTTGGCCAGCACGTAGTGGTAGATCAGGAGTAGAAGTTTTAGCTTTCATGGCGGAAACCTGGCTTTCATATTTTCTGGCCAGTGCAACTCCAGTCACTGTCCATCCATCAGTGGAGGTTTGTGAATTGCTATTAAACACAAGTGCACCAGAGTCAAGCCATGGTCTTTTAAATCACTTGCTATGCATCTGGAAATTGGAGGATGTTTAAGGATGAATTAAAAAAAAAATCAATGCCTTTAGATTATGGAATTAGGGGAGAGTACTAAGAATCCCATGGATGGCCGAGAGAACAAACAACTATGTCCTGCAGAAGCTGCAGTCAGGGGGCCCCTTGGAGGCAAGGATGGTGAAGCTTTGTCTCATATATTTTGGGCCTGTTGCTAGGAGTGGCCAGTCCTTGGAGAAGGACATCATGCTTGGAAAGGTGGAGGGTGTCAGCAAAAGAGAGGAAACCCCTCAACAAGATGGACTGACACAGTGACCGCAGCAATGTGCTCAAGTGTGCCAGAGACGATGACGCTGGCACAGGACAGGGCAGGCTTCAGATCCACTGTTCATAGGGTGGCTGATTTGTAGTCACCTTGATGGCACCCAACAATAACCTAACACTGAACAAGCTTCTACAGAGCTTCTAGACTAAGACTAGGAAGAGAGGCTTAATGAGCTGCTTGTGAAATTCAGCTAATGTAAACCTAATGGATCAGAACACACTATGTTCAGTGGCGTCAAGCTGTAAGTCTGGGACCAACTTGATAGCAAGTAGGGAAAAAAGTGACTTATCCAGGAAGCAAAGTTCATAGTGGAGGTACAGTTAGAACCTGGATCTTCAAGCTCTAACCACACACAGCTTTCTCATCCCTTGGGATCATTCAAACAATAAACTAACGTGTCTTAAAATGTCTCGATCAGGGATTTTCAGCCTTGACACTATTGCAGGGTTGTTCTGTGCATTGCAGCATTTCTTGATTTCTACCCAAGTACTACCCAGTAGAACTTCCCCACTTCTTGTTGGGACAACCCAAAACAAGTTAGCTCTGCTCTAGACATTGCCTTGAGTAAACAGAGACTGAACCAATATACCATTCTTGGATCCATGTGACTCCAGGCTTAGACAATGTTTGTCTATGATTTTACTGCTTTATCATAGGGTGCACTATTGATGTGGTTTGTACATAGTTGCACTGCTCACCTTTCTGGTGGTTCAAATCCACCAGCTCCTCAACAGGAGAAAGATGGGCAATCTCCCCCCATGCGATTCACAGCCTTGAGTTTATGAATCTGTCCCAACTTGATGACAATGAATTTGAGTTTTGCTGTATCATGAGAATGGTGTTGAAGAAGAGTAGTAAGTAGCTCATCAAATAAAGAGCCAACAAGTCTATCCTGGAGGAACTGCAACCAAGATGATCCTTAGAGGCAAAGATACTAGAAGCCTTGGCCGCTAAAAGTCTATGTTGGGAGAGTAGAGCCACTGTCACAACTGACTCTAACTCTGAAATGCCCTTCTAAACCCCCAGCTTCCACCTCTTCCCATTTCAAGCTTGAAATTCTCCCTGGGAGACGGCCACACCTCACTGCCTTCCACAGACCAGGATGAATGGCGTGTCCATGAATTATATATTTGGAGTAATTTCTAAATTGCTCGGCAATTATAGTACACTGAAGGTCAGCTGCCAGGAGCAAGACCCTCCCCTTCTGCAGAGTAACAGCTGGATGCAAACACACTGTCGTGGATTGAACTGTGTCCCCCTAAACATGTGTTAGAATCCTCGTTCTTATACCTGTGGCTGTAATCTCTTTTGGGAATAGTGTTTTCTTTTGTATGTTAATGAGACCGTATCAGTGTACTGTGTGTCCGAAACCCAATCTCTTCTGAGCTATACAAAGAGAAGGTCAGACACAAAAGCATGTTGTTGTTGTTGTTATTACGTGCTGTCGAGTCGCCTGCGACTCATAGCGACCCTATGTACAACATCCCTAAACTCCGCTCTGTCCTGTGCCAATCGCACCGTCTCTGGCACTCCCATCCCAATTATCCCAGTCACTGAATCAATCCACCTCATAGAGGGCCTTCCTCTCCTGCGCTGTCCCTCCACCCTCCCAAGCATGATGTCCCTCTCCAAGGATACATAGGATAAAAGAAATGTCATGTAAAGATTGTATAAGAGTGAAAGAACGCCACTCCTCCCCTCAGTGCCCACGGAAAAAACTTTCTCCCACAACCAGTGCCGTTAAATTTGGACTTCTAGTCTTCTAACTTTTGCAAAAGTCTGCAGTCAGGGACCTCTCTAAATTCCTGAAGAGTAATGAGGTCAGTTCAAAGACTAGGGTGTGCCTGATTTTGACCATGGTCTTTTCAATCACTTGCTTTGCATCTGAGAGCTGGACAGTGAATAAGGAAGACATGAAGAATCAATGCCCTTGAGCTGTGGTGTTGGAGAAGACTGCTGAATATCTCTTGGACCGCCCAAAGAACAAATAGGTCTTGGAGAAAGTGCAGCCAGAGTGTTCCTTAGAGGTGAGGGTGGTGATGCTTCATCTCACATACTTTGGACATGCTGCTAGGACCGGCTATTTCTTGGGATATCACACTTGGAAAGGTGGAGGGTCAGTGGAAGAGAGAAAGACCCTCAACGAGATGCACTGACAAAGTAACTGCCACAGTTGTGTGTGGGTCAAGTATGTCAGAGATGACGAGGGTGATTCAAGTCATAGGACAAGTTCAATTTGATGTGGTTTCCCCTCTTATTTACCAGCTGGATGGGTGGATAAATCAGAATGAAATAGACGAAAATGGAAAATAGAGTGTACGTTAAAAAAAAAACAACAGAGCAGAACCACGCACACGAATTCATTCTCCAAGACGGGAAGTGACAAGGGTCATCAGTAATAAGTTCATTCTTTCAGATTTGTGGGGTGATATGAGATATTGGGGCGTTTGGGCTAGAGGGACATGATTTATAACCTGAAGTAGTTCTGGGATAAACTTGCCAAGGGTTTTAGCAACAGAGCACCCCACACTCTAACTAAACCTGCAGATTCTAAAGACTCCAGGGTGATTGCTATTGTTATGCTTTGAATGCACGCTGGCAGCGAGGGCACGCACAGGACGTGAGCTGTAGGTCGCTAGGCGCTGATGCTGAATTCCAGTCCAGCTTTGCCACTTCATGACTCAAGGCCTCAGGTACGACCTGTCCCCATCCTGCGCCTCCAGTTCTCCTGACTGGTAAAATGGGCGCAACCGTGTCACCTCTCCAGCCCCCAGCGGCGCCTGCACCCGGAGGCGTCCTATTCGATTATTATCCTATTATAGCCAGAGGCTGACAGGCACAGGCGGAGGCGGACCCAGACGTAGGTAGGAGTTAGAAATGGAAGTGATGTCTTATCTAAGTTCAACTCACTGGAGAGTCTTTTAAAAGAAAATCTTCATGCCAGCCTCAGCATTAACAGGGCCTCGCTGCCATGACGCCATTAAATTTAGACACTCGCGCCCCACACAAACACGTCTCCACCCACGCGCCCCGGGAATAAATCTCCCTGCAGAAGGGAGCATGGTCTGTCTCCATGACATCCAAGGTGGGAGCAGGGTGCAGCGAGGGCTTCATGACTCTGGAAACTTCTAGGGGCAGGCAGCTCCTCATCTGCCTCCCGTGGAGCACTTGATAGAGACTCAAGCCATTGAAACCTCAATTGGGGCTGGAATAATTGGCCAAGACAGAGGGAGGAGAAGAGGAAGCTCTGGTGCCTTAATGGTAGGGAGTTGCACAGCTAACCCAAAGGTACATGGTTCAAATCTAATAGCTGCTCCTCGGGAGACAGATAGGCAATCTCTTCTTGTGCAATTTGTAGCCTCTGGAAACCTGCTGGAGGGTCACCTATAAGTTGTTCTGACTCAGTGGTACGTGATAACAGAGAAAGGCGATGGTAGACCAGATGTAGTACCTGGGATCAGTCCTGCGGACAGAACCGATGTGGACAGATTGAGTGTCATGGGATGGGTGAGAGATATATCTTAGCTGTTATATATATACATGTTAGGGTTTATTTATCTGTAAATGTGTGTGTGCAGGGCTGGCTTTCTGCATGTGTGACTCATACAATCACTGGAGTCCCTGGATTCAGACAGTCCCATGCTTTCTCTAACCTTCTACCGTTATTGTTAAAAACTCTTAATAAGTATTGCAAGGACCCTTGCATTTGATCTTGAACTCAAAACTCTCATTGCTGCCAAGCCAGAACGGATTCATAGCCGACCTTCCCTTGCGATTCTGAGGCTTACAGCCTCAAGCGAGGAGATTGCCCATCTTCCTCCTTTGGAGTCACTGGTGGATTTGAACTGCCAGAGAGGCAAGACCACTGATTTGGCAGCAAGCTACCTACAGACGATGCCACCAGAGCTCTCTGGGTCCTACAAGCTGTGTGCACCTGTGCTGTGTGATGTGAGAGTGGATGGAAGCCAGTGACCGCCCCAGCTCCAAGGTAGGGGGCATCCTGGGTCTCTCACTTCCCTTCCTCTTCCTGCCTCATTCACCTTCCAGTACGTTCTATGTATGGCCATGGGCAAGTGGATTTCCCTCAGAGTCTCCAAGTCCTCCTTTGTTTAAAAACAAAAACAACACCCCGCCCCCAAACTACCCTGAATTTTCTTTGGCTTCTATTTACTGACACACATAGCCCCAAATAGTCTACTCATTCACTCACTGAGTGCCATTCACTCAAGCCAATATTCTCCACCAGTTTGGTCTTAACCAGGGGTCAGTCCATTAACAAATTCTGCACAAATCCATCACCTACAGGAGAACTTCTTCCACAATTTAATTAAGACTTCTGTCTATAAAAAGACATTTATTTTTTTTAAAAAATACCTCTCTGACCCATTAGACTTCAGTGTTCAACTTCAGCCACAGTCTGAAAGGGCACATAGGGGAAGAGTTTTCTCCCCATTTTAACAAGCATTTTAACAAACAAGCTACCTATAGATGATGCCACCAGAGCTCTCTCTGGGTCCTGCAAACTATGCAGCTGTCCTGGGTAATGTGAGGGTGGATGGATGGAGGCTAGTGACCACTTCAGCCACTTATTGTATGCCAAGTTCATCCTTGAACTTGTGCTCCTTGCCTTCAGGAAGATAACAATCATTTTTTATTGTTTTTTTTTAAATTGTGATTTGAGTGGAAGTTTACTAACAAATGGATTTCCATTCAAGCATTCATACACATTTTGGTTTACAACATTAACTGCAGTACACACCAGGTAATTGCACTTTACCCACTTCCTTCTTGTGATTCTCATTTCCATTAATACCTCTAGCCTCCCCTTCTGGGCTTTATCCTTGGGTGCATGTCGCTCTTTTAACCTTATATGGCTGGTGACGTGAAGGGGTGGGTGCCTTCTTAGTGCTACTGGTCACTTTCCAGGCCTATAGCTCGGCTGAAATTTGAGCCCTGGGGATGATGAAGGACCATACCACCAGCGGTTCCACCAGCATCTATCAGCCCTATTTTTAAATTTTGCTCCATTTCTCTCCCTATTTTATCCAGAATCTTGTACTGTGACCCCTTTCTGAGCTGATGACCTTATTTCTTTTCAAACTTCATTTGTCTCTCTTTTTTAAAATTTGAGTGAAAGCTTACAAATCATCTTGATTTGCCATACAATCATTCAGAGACTTTTAATTTTGTAACATGAATGACCATTGATTGACTCAGCTGAACTCAAATGCATTACCATCGAGTTGGCCCTCCAATGGGTTTCAGAAACTGTCAACCACACAGGAGGAGGTTGCATGTCTTGCTCTGACAGATCAGCTGGTGGATTGAATGACCTGCCTTTGAGTTGGCAACACAACTCCTTACCATTAGGTCACCAGAGTTCTCCTGGCATAATGAATTAATGACAATGTTTAATCAATCTTTTAGGGGCAATCTCCTCCCATGCAATTTACTGCCATGCAATTTAAAACCCACTGGAGGATCAGCTCTGAGCCAGTCCCAACTCAACAACATATAACAAGAACAACAACTATTGTGTACTACTTTCCTCTTCATTTGATCAATTTATTACTCCCCCCACCCTAGCCTTATTTTTAGCTTTTAAAATCTTGGTGTCTTGTGTTGGTTTCTAGCATTCACAATGAATGGTTTCATCTGCTGAACTTTCCAAACCTTGCAATTTATAACTTCCAATATTCAAGAAGGCCTTGCCAACTGGATGTTGTTCTTTCCACTGTAGAGATGAGAAGCTGAAGCTCAGAGAGGTCAAGAGACTTGTTTGAGGTCACACAGCTTGTTAGTGGCAGAGCTGCAATTTCTACTTAGTATGATTCTAGAGAACTTTTGTTAACGTCATTGTCTCTTGTGTAGGAGTTTTACCAGCCTAAAGGGAATGCGTGCTCCTGGAGGCTGGACTCGTTTAAAGTCTTCCTCTTGTCTCTATGCTGATTTACAGTTTGGGCATGACATTCTGGTTGACTGTAGCATTGCCAAGTGCAAATTCTAGTCCAGCCAGTTAGTTGACCTTGGTAGCCTCTCAAATCAGAGAGAAGATAGATATTCAAAGCCAGAGAAACTCGTTGGCCATTATTAGCCATTTGAGACGGAAGTCTGATTTCTTATTTGAGAATTTTGTCAGTTAAGCAACACGCTGTTACAATATTGATCCTTAAGAAGGGCGTGAAGCAGGGGTTCTCAAACTTGACCAAGCCATTGGGATCTCCTGGAGGACTTGTTCCCTGAACAGATTCACGGGCCTCCAACTCCAGAAGTTGGGTCCTGAGGACTCGTATTTCTAGCAAGTTCCCAGGGAGGCTGGTGCAGGGACCAGACTTTGAAAACTTCGGGTCTAAACAGCAAAAGGGTCTCTGGTCACACAGGGCATCATGTGTTGTGCTGCTGCCTAAAAGGCCAATGGCTCAAATCCTCCATCTGCTCCTTTGTAGAAAGATGAGGTGTCTCCTTCTCATAGAACGTTACAGCCTTGGAAACTCAACAGCGTATTGCTGAGGCAGACCTGACTGGACAGCAGTGGGTTCGAGACAGTGGACGCAGCCCACAAGGAGGGAGCTCAGGAAGGCTGAGAGAGTCAGCAATGATCGTTTTGCAGAAGTGGAGCCTCTGGGAGCAGGCAAAACTCAACTTAACCCTCAACCAGTAATTAGATAATAAGCAAATGCGATGAGTAGCTGTTAAATTGGAATTGACTCATAGCTGCCCCTCGAGTGAGTTTTCAAAAGCTGTAAATCCCATGGGAGGAGACTGCACATCTTTCTCCTGCTGCTCAGCTGGTGGGTTCAAACTGCCTGCCTTGGAGTTGACAGTACAACTCCTTACCCACTAGCCTGCCAGAGCTCTCCCTAATTAGATAATGGATGCTTATTAAAATGGGTGAACGGAAAGGCAATACGTGATAATAAAAATACTGTCAGTGGTAGAATGTTTTTAAAGATTTACAAAACAAAGCAGTGTGCTGAAGTATCACAACACAGCCGCTACAACAGCTCAAATAGAAAAATTCAAAGAGATCAAACACTGACCAAGATGTGAAGCTACTCGAACTCTCACACATCAGTCAGTCTTGGAAAAGCAAGAGGATCCAGGTGCTTTAGAAAACGGTTTGTCCTCTGGGCGATGTTTGACATACACTCAGTGTATAAAACACAGTGGTTCTGTTTGGTATTTCGAGAGAAATGAAATCTCACGCTCATTTCCAGAACAGATGAGATAATGCCTCCAGCAGCTTTCTTTGCACAGAAAAAAAAAATCAAAACCAGCTGCATGTCTTCCAGAGGTTGAGTGAGCAAACTGGGGTGCAGCCATACAATGGAATACTACTCAGCTGTGTAAAGGAATGAACTGTTGACACACACACAAGCAGCAGTAATGCATCTCAGAGGCATTATGCTTTGTGCAAGAAGCCAAACTCCAAAGACCAGATGCTATACGACTCTAGGTATATACCATTCTGGAGAAGGAGAAATGAGAAGAGCTCAGTGCTTCCTAATGGTCTGGGGTGGAAGGAGATTGCAAAGGGACATGGGAGAATTTTTGAGAGTGATGACACTGCTTCTTCCTATCTTTGGGTAAGCATCACAACTTTAAAGACAGCAATGAGTCATAAAGTCCTATCACCAACACAGAGGGAGCTTAAATGGCCTAGCTGGTAAGCAGTTGTGTTGCCAATTCAAAGGCACTCAGTTTGAATGCACTAGCGGCTCTCACCACCGAACAGTCTCCTCCTGTGTGATTTACAATCTCTACAAACCCACTGGGGACCAGCTGTAAATTGGTTCTCACTCAATGGCACATAACAATAACAAACAGAATCAAGACAGAAAGAAGCAGTGTCATCGCTCTCAAAAATTCTCCCATGTCCCTTTGCAATCTCCTTCCACACTGGACCCTTAGGAAGCAACTCCTCGAGTGGGTTTTCAAAAGCTGTAAATCCCATGGGAGGAGATTGCACATCTTTATACTGCTGATCAGCTGGTGGGTTCAAACTGCCTGCTTGGAGTTGCCTCTGACACACCTACCCCCATAACCCCAGTCACTGAATCAATCCATCTCATTGAGGGTCTTTCTCTATTGTGCAGGCTTTCTACCCTCCCAAGCATAATGTCCCTCTCCAAGGACTGGTCCCTCCTTGCAATCTGGCCAAAGAAGATCAGACAAAGCTTCAGAATTCTTGCTTCTAAGAAGCAGCCTGGTCTCACCCTCTCTAGGACAAACCTGTTTGTTCTCTTAGCAGCCCATGGTATATTCAATACTCTTCTCCAGCACCACAGCTCAAAGCCATCAATTCTTCTTCTATCATCCTTAGTCATTGTCTAGCTGTCTGATGCATAGCAAGTAATTTGCAAAGACTATAGTCTGGATTAGGTGCACCTTAGTCTCCAGAATTATATCATGGTTCTTCAGTGCTTTGGAGAGGTCTCTGAAAGAAGACTTTCCAACAGATGGATTAATTTTTGGGTCCTTGATTCTATTCTATTGGTTTATGTGCCTGTCATTGTACCAGTACTACACTGTTTGCTTATTATAGCTATACCAGAAGGAATTTCATGAAACAACGTATGACCAAGAGTGGTGATGAAGGAAGATTCAAGTTGCTCTGAAAGAACTGGCAAAAAATAAGGCTCCATGAGTTGACGGCATACCAATTGACATATTTCAATAAACAGATGCTACCCTGGTTGTACTCACTAAGTTGTGCCAAGAAATCTGGAGGACAGCCAGCTGGCCAACTGACTGTAAAAGATCGATATTTGTTCCCATTCCAAAGAAAGGTGAGCCAACAGAGTACAAATATTATTGAACAATATCATTAATATCACATGCAAGCAAGATTCTGCTGAAAATTATCTAAAAATTAATGCGCAACACGTCAACAGAGAACTGCCAGATGTGCCGACTGGGTTTAGAAGAGGCCATGGTACTAAGGATATTATAGCTAATGTTAAATGGATCTTGGCTGAAAGCAGAGAGTACCAGAGGAATGTCTATATATGTTTCATTGACTATGCAAAGGCTTTTGACTTTGTGATCTCAATAAACTGAGGCTGACTCTGAAAAGAATGGGAATCCCAGAAGTTTATGCAAAACTTATACTTGAACCAAGAGGCAGTAGTCAGAACAGAGGAAGGATACACTACATGGTTCAAAATCGGGAAGGGTGTCCACCAGGGTGTATTCTGTCTCCATACTTTTTCAATCTGTATGCAGAACAGACCATCTGGGACCCTGGGCTGTATACGGAGGAATGTGGTATCAGGATTGGAGGAAGATTCATCAACAACCTGTAATATGCAGATGATAAAACCCTGCTTGCCAAAACTGAGGACCTGAAGTGTTTGCTGCAGAAGGTCAAGAACTGCAGCCTTCAATATGGATTGAAGCTCAACATCAAGAAAACGAAGATTCTCACCACTGGACCAATTGGCAATATCATTATGGATGATGAAGAGATTGAGATTGTTAACAGTTTTACTTTGCTTGGCCCCACAAACAGCACTCTTGGTACCAGCAGCCAAGAAATCAAGAGAAAAATTGCATTGGGAAAGTCAGCTGTGAGGGACCTCTCTTGAGTACTGAAGAGCAACGACATCAAGCTAGAGACTAAAGTGCGCCTGATCCAGGCCATGGTCTTGGCAATTGTGTGCTTTGTGTCAGAGAATTGGACAGTGATTAGGGGTGTTAGAAAGAGAACTGATGTCTTTGAGCTGTGGTGCTGGAGAAGAGTGTTGAGTATACCATGGACTGCTAGGAGAACAAACAGGCTTTTCCTGGAGAGGGTGAAACTGGGCTTCTCCATGGAGGCAAGGATTCTGAAGCTTCACCTGACATACTTGGGCATGTTGCAAGGAGAGACCCATCCTTGGAGAAGGACATCATGTTTGAGAGGGTGGAGGGATAGCTCCAGAGAGGAAGACCCTCAATGAGATGGATTGATTCAGTGATTGGGTGTCAGAGACAATGAGGTTGGTACAGGATGGAGCAGGTTTTAGGGCTGTTACACATAGGGTTGCTATTAGTTGCAAGCGACTCAATGGCACATAACAACAACAACAGTAGTTTTTAAGATAAGGGAATATGATGCCTCCCACTTTATTCCTGTTTTTCATAATTGGGTTTTGGTGGTGGTGTTTTTGTTGGTTTGTTTGTTTGTTTTGTTTTGTTTTTTATTCGAGGTCTCTTTCCTTTCCAAAATAACCTTGCTAATTGCCTTTTCTATCTCTTTGAAAAAATATGTTTAGGATTAGTATTAGGATTATGCTAAACATGTAGATTGCTTTTGGTAGGATTGTAATTTTCACTATATTGAGTCTTCCTTCCTATCCAAAAACAGGGAACATTTTATTGTTTCTTGCATAAGTGTTTTGTAGTTTTCTTTGTAAAGGTGTTTTGTGTAGGTAGGTTTATTCCTAAGTATCTCAATTTGTGGTTGGCTAATGTAAATGGTACTGCTTTCTTATTTTCCTTCTCTTTGTTTTCTTTGTTACTGTAGAGGAATCCCACTGACTTTTGTATATTGATCTTGTATCCGGCCACTCTACCAAACTGGTCTATTAGCTCTAACAGGTTTTTTTTTTGAATGCTTGGAGTTTTCCATAAACACTGTCATATCATCTGCATGTAGAGACAGTTTCACTATCTTTTTTTGGCTGTAATCTTTATGCACACTCATTGTGAAGCCTTTCCTCCATGGTTTGCCATTGGGCAAACTCAAAATGCCAGTCTTTCGATCAGTTGTTCTTATGTGCTGTTGAATCACCTGCAACCCATAACAACCCACCCTATTTACAGCAGCTCTGAAGCCTGCCCTGTCCTGAGCTGGTCTCAGTGCCTATGATACACCTACCTCTCATTGCCCTAGTTACTGTATCAATCTATCCCATCTGAGGTCTTCCTCTCCTGAACTGTTCCTCCACCCTTCCAAGCAACATATCCTTTTCCAAGGACCAGTCCTTCCTGGCCAAGTGCCCAAAGTATGTGAGATGGAGCTTCAAAATCCTAGCCTCCAAGGAGAAGCTTGGTTTTGCCCTCTCCAAGACAGATCTATTTATTTTCTTGGCAGTTCCTAGTATGTTCAAGACTCTTCATTTAACACTACAACTCAAAGACATCAATTCTTCTGTCATCAGACGAAGGTCATTTAGTTGAGCACAGACTGTTTCCTTCCCCCAGGGATAAAGACACACTCATAGGCATTTGTTAAAACTTGCAAAACTGTAAACTGAAAAGAGTAAATCTTACTGTCAGTTTGTTGCTGTTATTGTTCTAAACTGTCAAGTCAGAACCAAAGTGTAGCTGACCTTCCTTCAGGCTAAAAATCTCAAGAGAGAAAATGGCCCATCTTTCTCTTGATGAGCAGCTGGTGGATTTGAACATGTGCCTTTGAGTTGGCAACACAACTCATTACTCCTTAGCTTTACTGTAGTAATGAAGTAGACTTAATTTTTTTAAAGCCACTGTGTTTTTCCTGCTACAGTGCTTGCCTCCCTGGAGAACAAATGCTTCCGAGAAAACTCACAGCTGCTCATTTTTTATTCAGGGCCCCTAGGATGCTCACCTGGCAGGAAGAGACCCTCGGCACCAGCAGGCAACTCTCAGGAGCACCTGGGCTCGCCTGTGCCCCCCTCCCCCCAGCACATGGCTGGCTCTATTGGGAGAGCAATAACATTCCCAGTTATTTCTGCTCTGAGAAGTCTCAGCCACAAAATTCTCCCTCCACAGGCAGCCACCACCCCCTGCTGTGTTTACTAAAAAACACATTTGCAAAGGGTTTTGTTTTCCTGGGCCTGGAGGCTTATAATGTGAGGAGTCCTGATTATCTACTGATGAGAAGGCAGGCTGATTGCAGGGGCTTGGGATTCAGGCAAGGGTTTCATCCTGTCCCTTGGGAACCTGGGCTGCTATTTCTGTTGAATATAATTAAGTCCATTCTCACCCAGAGTGGCCCCAAGTGTCACAGCAGAACTGACCATAGGATTTTTTTTTTAAAGACTGTAATCTTTATAGAGACCTTTATCCCTTCAGAGCCCCTGGGTGGATTTGAACTGTTAACCTGTCCATTAGCAGCTAGCACTTAACCATTGCAGATGGCTACAAAATTGCCCTTCCTGCAGGCAAGCTAAGCAAGCACCTACATTCCTCAAAGTGTAGGCTATACCATTTGGGGCTGCTGATTCCAAAATGTTTAGTAGCATCACCCTGGCTGCTACAAATTAGTAACCTCCAACCCACACCCAAACCATCACTGGAGGACTCTGCCAATGTTGTTATGGATAAAAGCTAACGATATATACAAAGGCACACACCTACAAGCTCAGAGGAGAATCAAACCCTCAGTTGCTGATTACATCAAATCCCCACTTAGCGTTTCTCTGTTCAGTTACCCTTGTGGCATTTCCTTCTCCATCCTGAGCCACCGGAGTTAAGTCAGATCTCACAGGGTCCGCAGATGCCCAGAATACCACAGACCAACTACAAGCTTGAGGTTGCACCCTAGGCTCCCTCATTTCTAACCTGTTGACTCTTACTGTATGCTCAGGTTTGGTAACGTATAGAACCCACAGAAACTGCTATCCTTACATTTTACAGTCTCCAGGAAGAAAGATACACATGTAGAAATGCATAGGGTGAAGTCTGGGGAAGTCCCTGACATAAGAGCTGCCAAGCTGCTGGTGCAATTGGTAAGCTCTCTCATGCTAACAGAAGAGTCAGTGGTTCAAACCCATCAGTTGCTGTGTGAGGAAAAAACCAGCAGTCTGCTTCCAGACTTTTTTTCCAGGAAAAATATTACAGGTTTGAGAACTTTCTAAGGCAGTCCTCCTCTGTCCTGAAGTTTGCTGAGTCTAATCAGTGGTATACCACAAACATCAATCCTCTCATATGTATGGATGTCTTTCAGCAGCCAGGAAGTGCATGACTCATTGCTCATTCGACCCTTCTTCCCTGAAGTCAGTGGATACCACGAGGTGATCACGAAGTGAACCTTTTTTTTTACTCCATTCACCAGTTACTTAGATATCGCCTGAATTCCTTATTGAAGACACATAAATACTAAGGATTTTTAGAGATTATGTTTTAGGATTTGACCGCAAAGACCAGGAGCTGAATAACCAATACATAAGGTAGGCACCACTTACTGGTGTTTATTTACTTCTCTGTAGCCATTGTTCCTTGCAGATTATGAAATTATTGTTGTTTTGTACCTTGGAGGAGGAACCAACCCACAGCTGACCCTCCAGTGACTTTTCAGAGGCTATTAATCTTACAGAAGGAGACTACCCATCTTTCTCCCGTAAGGTAGCTGGTAGATTTGAACAATGCACCTTCAAGATTGCAGCACACCTTCTTAGCACTAGGTCACCAGGGTTCCCTCTGTAAATCTGTGTTTAAGTTGTTTACTGGGGGCTGAAAAGGCAAAACAAAACAAACAAACAAAAATCCCAACCAAAACAAAACAAAAACCACCCAACATCCCCAAATTCATTGTTGTCATGGTGGAACTGAATCCTAGCTGACTCTGTAGTGGGATTTCTTTTTAGGCTGTAAATGGTATGTGAGGAGGCTGCCTGTCTTTCTTCCATGGAGCTGCTGGTGAATTTGAACTCCCAGAGAAGCACTGCCTTTGGGTTGACCCTGCAGCTTCCTGTGGACGGAGCCCCCCGAGCTCCCTGTCAGGGACTCGACAATGGAAAGAGGTAATGGTTCTGGAGGAAAGTTGGGAGAGATACAGATGTTAGCCAGACCTCACAACAGAATCGTTGATGTGGTTTGAAAAAAAAAAAAAAAAGTGAAATTGTCCATTACACAATAGTCAGTAAATACAAGCAAACCCGTGCTTGCTTGCTGACTGGGCAATCTATCTGTCACTCATTCATTCACTCATTGCCACTGGGTTGGAACAGACACTCCGGTGGGGGCTGTAAGTCACACGGGAGGAGACGGCCATCTTTCTCCCTCAGAGCCATTGATGGATTCGAACTGCCACAGAGGCATGGCCTTTGAGTTAGCAGTGCAGCTTCTTATGGACTACGCCACTAGAACTCTCCAAAAGTCAATTTTTTTTAAGCTAATGTGCTATGCATCAGAGAGTTGTACAGTGACTAGGGATGATAGAAAGAGAATTGATGCCTTTGAGCTGTGGTACTGGAGAAGAGTGTTGAATATACCATGGACTGCTAGGAAGACAAACAGGTTTGTCCTGGAGAGCGTGAAGACAGAATGCTCCTTGGAGTCGTGGATTCTGAAGCTTTGTCTGGCATACTTTGGGCATGTTGCAAGGAGGGACTGGTCCTTGGAGAGGGACATCATGTTTGGGATAGTGGAGGGACGGCACAGGAGAGGAAGATGCTCAATGAGATGGATTGATTCTATGAGTGGAGTGGTGGGAATGAGTGTGTCTGAGACAGTGAGGTTGGCACAGGGTAGAACGGTATTTAGAGCTCTTGTACATTGGGTCGCTATGAGTCGCAAGCGATTTGATGGCACATAACAACAACAACAACAACAACAACAACAACAATATAAGCCCTGTTCCCTTCACCTCCATGTCCCTGACTCTTCCTTTGATGCCTGGCACATTCACATCTTTGCAGATCCATAGACTTTTTATGGAATGAGCATATCACTTGCCTTGGAGTACAGGATACTGACAATTCTGTCAACCAATGTTTGCTGTTGTTGTTATGTGCCATCGAGTCACCTGGGGCTCATAGCAACCCTATGTACACTAGCTCTGAAACCTGCCCTATTTTGAGCCAATCTCATCTTCTCTGACAGACCTAATGCCATTTCTCCAGTCAATCCATCTCATCATGGGTTTTCCTTTCTTTTGCACTCCCTCCAAACTTCCAAGCATAATATCCCTCTCTGAGGACTGGTCCCTCCTTGCAACATGTCCAAAGTATGTCAGAAGGAGCCTCAGAATCTTTGCCTCCAGGTAGCAACCTGGTTTCACCGTATGTCAATCAATATAAACTAGCTATTCTGTCAACCTCCAGCCACCCTATGTAGCCTTGTACCTTGTATGGTATCACATTGAACCCCCCAGATAACCAGGGGCATGGCCCATTATTCTTGCCATTTTATACATGAGGAAATTGAGGTACTCAGTTGCGGGGTGGTAGAGTTGGGATTTGAACCTACAAACATGGACTTGGGAAGCAGTGTCCAGTGACCAGGCCTGAGACTTTGGCCAAATGACTGAATTGTGAGCTTGTTATTTGTGAAATGGGAACAATGGTAGGGTGTGTGTTAAGGTTAAATGAGATAATGCTGTAAAGTTCTGAACACAGAGCCTGGAAAGGAGCCCATGCTCAATAAATGCTGGTTAGCTGGATGCACACAAAGGCTCTGGAGACATACACCCACGTTTATTGCTGCATTGTTCACAATAGCACTGGGATGGAAACAACCCAAATGCTCATCAACAAACGAATGGAGAGAGAAGCTGTTGTATATTCACACAATGGAATATTACGCTGCATTGAAAAACAAGGAACTGATGAAATATACAAAATGGGTGACCCTGGAAGACGTTGTTGTTGATTGCCTTTGAGTTGAGCACGACTCATAGTGACTCTATGAACAAAAGACATGAAGCCCCTCTACAACTATCAACATTTATCGAAGTTCATAGAGTTTCTGGAGGTAAGTTGTTTAGGAAATGGACATTGTGTTGAATGAAATATCTCAGTAACAAAAGGAGAAATACTGCATAATGCCACTATTACAAAACAGGACTAAAATGGGGCTTGGGAGGAAACTAAGAGAAGAGGGGATAATGTACACTGCACTTAAACAGATGAGGAACTACTTAAAAGGAATATATGATTAGGTATTTTAGGTATTATTTGCATGACAACAGTCCAGAATAAAAGCTGAATAGTAAAGTGGACTGGGGTGGGGGTGGGATTGTATACCAAGGAAAGATTTTTTTTTCAAAGAGAAAAGTGAACTGGGGTTGGGGAGTGGGTGGGGAGGAAAATGTGCAACAACGAATGAATGGAAATTTAAAAAAAAAACCAAACAAACCCACAAAGGCTGTGAGGGACAATGATCCCAGATGACATCTCTGGAGAAAGACATCATATTTGTCAAAAGAAAAGAAGCCTCTCAGTGAGATGAGCTGTCAAATACGAGTCATAGTGACCCTATGGACAACAGATCTGAACCCTGTCCTATCCTGAGCGTCCTCACAATGTCTGACACACTCAAGCCCATGGCTGCAGTCACTGGGTCAGTCCACCTGGGTCTTCTTCCCTTTCACTGGCCTCTTACCTTCCTGAGCATGATGGCCCTCTCCAAGGAATATCCTCTCCCAGCGACACACTCCAAGCATGAGGCACAGCTTTATCCTCTTTGCCTCCAAGGATCACTCTGGCTGCATCCTCTCCAAGACATACCTGCCTGTTCTTTTGGCGGTCCATGGGATCTTCTGACTCTGCTCCAATACCACAGTTCAAAGCATAAATTCTTCCGCCATTTTTAGTTATTGCCCAGCTCTCACACGCACAGTAAGTGGATGAAATAACCATGGCCTGAGTTAGGTGCACCTTAGTCCTCAACCTGATATCATTGCTCCTCAATAATTTGGAGAAGTCCCTGGCTATAGACTTTCCCAGTGCAATACGTCTCCTGGTTTAGTGATAAGGAATTATGCTGCTGACTCAAAGATACATGGTTCGAATTCATCCCCTGCTCCACAGGGAAAGATGGGCAGCCTTGTCCCGTGAAATTTACTGCTTCCAAAAACCCACTGGAGGGTCAGTTATGGGTCGGTTCCAACTTGATGGCAAACAACAACAACAAATTGGAAACTGGAGGTTGTTATTGTTTGCTGTTGAGTCAGGACTGACCCATAGCTGATCCTCCAGCAGGTTTTCAGAGGCAGTTAGTCACACAAGAGGAGATTGCCCATCCTTCTCCCACTGAGGACCTGGTGGATTTGGACTGTGTGCATTTGGGACTGCAGTGCAGCTTCTTTCCACTAAGCCACCAGAGCTCTCTCAGAAGATGAAGATGGGAATTTTATATCAAATCACCCAGCAGACAAAGACATTTGAATTCCAGACAGTTACACCCCATACACAATGACACACACACACACTATCACACAGTTGTCCATATGTCTACTTACATCTGCACTCGCATTTGCATATATCCACATACTCCTGCGCACACACACACACACACACACACACACACACACCCAACCATGCACACACAATCCCATAAAACAATCATATACACACAAACACAATTACACACACAATCACAAAAAACAATCACACACACAGTCACAGAAAGCAATCATACACACACACACCCCCACAGAAAACAATCATATATACACACATACAAAGCAATCACATACACACACAAGGTAATCACATACACACAATCACACACACAAAAATCATATACACAATCACACAAGGCAATCATACACACACAAGGCAATCACATACACACGCAATCACACAAAGCAATCACACACACAATCACATAATCACACAAAACAATCATGCACACACACAATCACACAAAGCAATTGCACACACAATCATACAAACCAGCAATCATACACACACACACACACAATCACACAAAGAAGCAATTATGCACATACACAATCACACTCAAACATACTAGAAAACAGCGTCACACTCTTCTATGCACACACTGCTCATAACACACTGTACACACACACAAAACTAACCAGGGGTGCACAGCCCATCATGATTGCCGTCATTCCTGCATTCATAGCTTACACACATACACACATGTCGCTCCGGCTGAGAGGCACTAGCATGTCCTTGATGGCCTCTTACCCTCTGACTAGATCAGATAAAGGTCCCTGTGTGTGCTGACAGCTGTGTGAGGGCAGCTTCCCGGACAAGGCGCACGGCCATCTGCAAAGCCTAATTACTGAGCCCCCCTTGAGCCCTTCTCCACCCTGGATGGCCAGCCCAGTGGCCCACAGGGGAGGGAGCTGACTGCCTGGGGCCGCAGCGGAGGTACCGCCAAGAGGTCCTGTTCCTCTCAGGACTGGCTGAGGTCCTGTCCCTCCCAGGTCTGAATGAGGGACAGGAGGACGGGGCCTCCCACGTATGATTCTGCTCCTCAGCGTTATTTCAAGAGCGTCCCTGTCTCCTGCTGAGAAGCTGAAGAGCCCTTTGAAGCCTCTTTTCAACCGAAAACAGTAATTTACAAGAGTTCCCAAAGCATGGAGCAGACAGGATGGCCCAGTTGAACCCCAGCCAGCCTTTCTCACAGCCAGAGTCTGCGGGGGCCATGTTAAGGCTCTGAGGCTGAGACAGGCTGGCAGGAGGGTCCAGTTTGGCATCAAATCCTGCACTTACGGCTGTGTGACCATAGGCACAGAGACTTAACATCTCTGATGCCATTTTGTCAGCTTTTAAATAGACTTAATAATGAGAAGGCTGTGTTGGTTCAGTGTTGTTTTTGGCCATCAAGCTGCTGTCGTTATCACTGTCATTATCACAATTGTCTTCATCATCATCATCATCATCATCATGGTCACTGACAACACCAGGATGGTCAAGTCTGTCTCCCCCTGTATATTGCACGCACAATGCATATGACACTGGGCACAGAGTTGTTGAGTCAACTTTGAGCAAGTTTGACTTTGGTGAGAAACGTTTGCTAAACTTAACCAATCACACACACACACACACACACACACACACACACACACACCTTTAAAGGTCAGGCTGTATGAATGATTGTCTGAAAAAAACCAAACCAATGAAATTTGTAAACTTTCACTCAAAATAGATTTAAAAGAAAAAGGTCAGGCTGAAAAATGCTTCTGTGTTTGGAAGACACAGATACAGACACAAAGACACAAACACATGAGAGATGTTTTTCAGCCAAAGAACATTGCCAGCTCTCAGGATGTCTTTGAAGTGGAAAAAAAAAATCCATTACCCACCAATGTTCCCTTGTAGCTCATTTTCTCCTTCCTAGGAGATGAGGAGGTTCAGGGAGCAGAGTCTCCATCCTCAGCCTCTTGGCCACCCATTAGGGAAGCTGCCAAATTAAATCACCTCCCTCAGGTCTCTAATGTGCTGTTCAAACAGAGAGGACCTTATTTGGGGCACTTTGCTTATTTATTTGTTAGCACCACTGCCAGTTGGGTTTGTGTGAAGTCACTGCAGGTCAGGCTCTGAGCAGAACAGAGAAAGAAGTGTTCCTACCTCCCCTTCCTCTCGGCCAGGGTAGTGGCCTCTCTGTGACTTCTCCCTTCCTCTATCCCTGACCCCACAGTGCTTCCTTGTCCAACATCTATGCCCCAAATGCTGCTGTTCAGATGATTTTTCCCTGTTGGTGGAGGGGGAGCTTTAGTGGCAAATCCACCGTGAGCTTTGCTGCTGATCAAAGGCGCTGCCTCTCTGATGGTTTTCAATCCATTGGCTGATTCGAGGGAGAAAGATGGGTACTCCCTTCTTGTGGCAGTTACAGCCTCCTAAAAATCTGCTGGAGAGTCAGCTATGAGCCGGTTGTGACTTTGACAGCGATGTGTTGGTGAAAGTGGGCTTAGTGGGCTGTATTTGCATGTTCAAAGGGTCTTTGTGAGGGCTGAACCCAAAGACTGAAATGGATGGGAACAGAAAAGAGTGAAGAATGGGAGGTCAAAGAAGAGGTTGGATTTAGCCCTGCTCGTATTAGGTGATACTTTGATGACTAAGATTCTACATGGACTTTGCACTCATTTCATAGTCATGCCAAAGCTAGACAAAGGGGATAAAAAGAAAGAAGCTGTACATTTGAACTGTGGTGGTCCTGAAGAATGCTGGAATTCCATAAACATAAGAGTGAATAAATTCATCTTAGAAGAAATACAATCAGGGTATATGAGGATGGTGGAGCTTTGTTCTGCTAAACGCAGACACACCGTTAGGAAAGGTGAATAAAAGTAAAAGACATCAAGTTTGGTAAAACAGAGAGAGTGTTGGGAAAGTAGAGAGAAAAACTCGTGCAATGTTATTCCAAATGGGTGACCCTGGAGGACATTATGCCGAGCGAAGTATCTCAGTCACAGGACAAATACTGCATGGAGCCACTGTTGTAAAACAGAACTGACCTTGGGGTTGGAGGAAGACTGAGAAAGATGGGTTCAATAATGTATATTGCATTGAACCAGATGAGGGGGAAAACTGTTTAAAAGGGATATGTCAGTAGGTATTTTTGTCATGACAGGAGTCCAGAGCGAAGGCTGCATGGTGGAGTGGACCTCGGGGGGAGGGATTGTAAAACAATGAAAGAATTTTTCTTTTACTTTTCAAAGAGGAGAGTGTACTAGGGGGGAGGGTTGGGATGGGAGAAAAGTGCAACAATAAATGAATGGAAATCCAAAGTCTCTGTAAATTTTCATTTAAATTAATAATAAACTTTTTAAGAAAAGAAAAAAAGAGATAGACTGGCACATTAGATACAACAGACTCCACCATACTAGTTATTAAGTGGGGGATGGAGCAGGAGTGGGAAAGACTGTTGTATTGTTATGTACAAGGTGTCCCTGTGGTGCGACGACCTTTACAGCAACTATTAACAACAACAACTTACCAATCACACAGAGAGCCTTCTATGCACAGTTCACACTGGTTTTTCAACTTGATGTTTCTGTTGTTAAGTGCCATCAAATCAACCAGGACTCCTAAGGAAGGACCCATAAAGAATGAGCGTGAAGCCTGCTCTCTCCTGTACCATCCTCATTATCCCTGATACACTCGAACCCACCTTTACCATCACCTTGCCAATCCATCTCATTGAGCATTTTCTCCTTCTTCGCTGACCCTCCCAACCTTTCCTAGCCTGATGTCCTTTTCCAAGGTCTGACCCCTCTTACCAACAGGCTAAAGTATGTGAGGCGAAGTGTCACCTAATTGTGGGATCCTATGATTTCAGCAAGTCTTGGGAAACTCTCTAGAAGATGCTGACCTTGGACAGTCAGTCGTGGAAACAAAAACGATTGGATGTGAATAAGGAAGACAGAAGAACTGATGCCTTTGAATTGTGGTGTTGGTGACAAGTATTGCAAATCCCAGGAACAAAGACATCTGTCTTGAAGGAAGAGCAATAGGAGAGCTCATCAGAGGCGAGGATGGTGAAGCTTCCTTTGTCTCACTTACTGTAGGCATGTTGTCAGGAGGGGCCAACCCTTGGAAAAGGATTTTGTGCTGGGGAGAGTGAAGAAAGAGAGAAAGAAGAAAGAGAAGTGGGGAAAGAGAAGAAAGAAAGAGGGAAAGACCCTCAACAAGATGGATCGACATAGTGACTGTAACAATGGACTTGAACATGACAGAGATCATGAGAATGGAGAAGATTCCAATTTGTTGTTCATGGGGTTGCTATGAGTGTAATTAAATTGATGGCACCCAACAACAGCAAGTTCATTTTCCATGGATGGCCAAAAGAACAATCAAATATTTCTTGGAGAAAGTACAGCCAGAGAGCTCGTTGGAAGCAATGATGACATCAATTCATCTCATATCCTTTGGGCAGGTTGCTAGGAGAGGCTATCCCTTAGAAAGGGACATTGTGCTTGGGAAAGTGGAGGGACAGCAAAGGAGAGGAAGACCCTCAACCAGGTGGGCTGACACAGAGACTGCAGTAGTGGGCTGCAGTGTGTCAGCAAGTGTGAGGGTTCAGATCTGTTCCTTGTAGGGTTGCTGTGGGTCGTACTCAACTCGACGGCACCGTACACCACCACCAACCACCATCACCTGCTGTTTACCAGGCATAGTGCCCTGTCTGGAGTACAGGTGAGAATCATATAAAGCCAGGTTCTTTGGTTACCTACCTAGTGAGGACCAAGAAGCTACCATGTCTTCTTCTCCACCTACAATGCTATATTTCACCAGTTTGGTGTCCCAGGAGTCTGCCAGTATTTCAGAATCTTAATTATTTTAAGTTAACATTTACTGGACTCAGCTCCTGTATTACAGCTTTCTAGAAACCAATGAATTACTGTCCAGTATACTGTGAAACCCGGTGACTCCATGTGTGACAGAGAAAACAGAGCTCTATATTAATGCCCTTGGTATCAGGAGTCAGAAAATGAGGAGATGCATTACACTGGGAAAATCTGCAGTTAGGGACTTCTCCACATTATTGAGGAGTAATGATGTCAGTTTGAGGACTAAGGTGCATCTGATTCAGACCATGATCTTTCTGATCACTTGCTGTGCACCTGAAAGCTAGACAATGAATAAGGATGACAGAAAAATTTACCCTTTCGAGCTGTGGTTTTGGAGAAGAGCACTGAACACTCCATGGACAGCCAAGAGAAGGAACAGATAGGTATGTCTTTTATATGAGAGTGTACAGCCAGAGCCCTTTTTGGAGACAAGAATGATGAGGCTTCATCTCACATACTCTGGGCATGTCGCTAGGAGGGGCTGTTTCTTGGAGAAGGACATGATGCTGGGAAGAGTGGAGGGTCAGCGAAGGAGAGGAAGACCCTCAACCAGGTGGATTGATATGGTGACTGCTGCAAGAGCTCTTGTGTGTCGTCGGGAAGTGTGAGAATGGCATAGGATAGGACAGGGTTCAGATCTTTTGTTCATAGGGACTCTATGAGTCATGCTCAACTCGCCAGCACTTAACAACAAAAACAACAATAACGAGTTTACAATGACTGATACATTGCAGCTAGATCCCCAGGTCTTTCCTTCAAGCTGCTGTGAGTAGACTCAAACTTCCAATTTTACAGTTAGCTTCCCAAGATATAACCATACGCAGTATCCAAAATAATTATTCTAGCAGTCCCATGAGACAAGTGTTCCTCGGATTATCCCCATTTTATAGACAGTAAACAAGCCCAGTGAGGTTGGAAAAGTTGCCCCAAATTGTTCAGTGAGCAGGTGGGAGAAGGGGGACTCGAGCAGCCCCTGATTGGAGGTGTAGGGGGAACAGCTGGAGGGGGTGCAGACAGGAAGAGGGGGCACTGAGAATTGGAGGTGATGGCCCAAGCCAAGTGTGACGGCTAATTCTGTGTCAACGTGTGGCCACAATTCTCAGTATAATGGGCAACATTTTGATAGGTGGAGAAAAGATTCAAGTTGCCAATGATTTCCTCTTACTTGGATCCATAATCAACACCCTTTGATTGTGGTGGTAGCAGCAGTTAAGAAATCAAAATTCATATTGCCTTGGGGAAAATCTGCTGTCAGAGACCTCTCCAAAGTGCTAAAGAGCAAGGATGTCAGTTTAAAGAGTAAGGTGCGTCTGATTCAAGCCACGGTCTTTCTGATTCTTTGCCATGCATCTGAAAAATTGACCAGTGAAAGGATGACGGAGAATAATGAGGCCTTCAAGTTATGGGTTGGGGAAGAGTATTGAATACTCCATGGCCTGTCAAAAAAATCAAACAAGTCTGTTTTGGGGAAAGTCTTCCTTGGAAACAAGAATGATGCAGCTTCATCTCACGTACTTTGAATATGCCACCAGAAGGAGTCAGTCCTTGGAGAAGGACATCATGTTTGGAAAGGTGGGGAGTCAGCATAGGAGGGGAAGACCCTCAACAAGATGGACTGATATGGTGACTGTAACAATAATGGAAATGTTGAGGGTGGCATAAGACAGGTCCACATTAAGATCTGTTGTTTGTAGGGTCGCTATGAATGATTCAAGGGCACCTGACAGCAACAAAGCCTGATCTCTGTGATGTTAGTGAGGTAGGATTAGAGGTGATTATGTAATGATAGTATCGGCCTGAACTGTTGAAGGGAAAGTCTCCTCAGAGATGTGGCCTTCATGAACTATAATGCACGGATTCACTGGCAAAGCTGATGAGCATTTTGCCTGATCTTGTATCTTGTCAGTCTCTGAAGCCAGCAGTCTTTGGCTTTGCTTGCTGACCTTGGATGCATTAGCCTTCCTGGACACCTTTTTCTTGAGGTTTGGTATATGGACTGGGATTTCCAAACCTCTACCAGTATATGAATCATTTCCTTGAAACAAATCTCTCTCACTCCCTCTCCCTCTCTATTTCTCTCTCTCCATACACATACACCACACACACACACACACACACAAATTTATACATACACATATGAGAAGATGATTTATTCCTGCTTCCCATTAGTTTTGTTTCTCTAGAGAACCCACTCTAAGATAGCAGTAAGTAAGTGACTTGCTGGTGGGCAGGACATGGCCGGACCCAGGAGTTCTACCTCCAGGCCCATATTTCTGCTACTTCTTTATACCCTTGACCTTGTAAGCCATGCACTCTAAGTAGCTATGCTAAACCAGGGTTTGACAGAAGCCCAAAATAGCTACATCTTCCAGGCAAATTTAATGCCGAGTCAATCTTGTCCCATTCATCATTCTGACTCCACCCTTGTTATTTTCAGGCAACGTGGCACTAGGAATGAGGGAAAGAGAGCGAAAGAGGAAAGGAAAAGAGAGAACTAGAAAGAGAGATATTAAATCCTGCAGCACTTCCTGGATGTCTGGTGGGAAAAATCTAAAGTGTTGAGGCATTGGTGCTTGCTCCCCCACCCCCCACCCTCCCACTGTCAATGCCGAATCCTAGGAACCTTTCATTGGGTTGTTGAGGCTGTAACACTTGACCATCTTTAGCCTGAGGAACAAGCTGGTAGATTCCACCCAGTAACCTTACAGTTGACAGTCTGATATTCTATTAGGCCCTACATCACCAGGGCTCTTTGATTGCTCCCCTAGGATCTTTTTATGTTTTCTTCTTCTTCTTCCAGAAGAATACCTTACACTTTTATTTCACATCCACTGAAGTCATTGGGTTTCACTTCATCAGCCTGGCTCCTCTCCTTCTTCCACAATAGTGACTGGTTCAGGAGCAAGAAGAAATCCAATCAGAACCAAGGACAATTTGGCAGAGTCAAAGAGGATCTGATTTCTTGTGGATTCTATGGTGTAGGGAAAGTGAGCCTGTGCCACGAGGACCATATTGCTTCCACGGGGGTTGTCAAAATCTAGGGGACCGTAGTGATGACAGATGCAATGAAAATGACATTTGATCGTTTCTGTTTGAGCCTGGATCAAGCCACACCTGAAGCAAGAATACTTGTATGTAGATTTCAAGGCTTATGAATCAAAACTAAGTAAGCTTCTTTTTAAAAAAAGCCCCCTGGAGTTATTTTTTGGCACTTTTAGCACAGAAAGTTCTATATAAGTTGGAGCTGTTGTGGAATTTCCACTCAGGTTCATACATTTCATGGCCCAGACTGTGGAGAACAGAACAGCCCAGCAAGCAGCTACTTGGGATGAAGGAAGGGTAGGAGCTTTTTGAGACGAAAAATGTGAATGATTATAAATCCAAGAGGCAAAGTCATCTCTGCAGACAATTTAAATGCAGCCTCAAAGGGTAAAAACTAGTTATTCTGATGATGTTGTCCCTTAAATATATAAGGCTACTGTAGTTGATGAACTCAGATGGCAACGTTGTTGGCCTCAAGGACGAAGAGTGACACAGTCATGGCAACACTGAACTTGAGCACGGAGCAGATTGTAGCAATGGTGCAGGATAGGGCAAGGTTCTGCTCTGTTTACCAAAGGGTTGTCATGGATTATGGCTGACTCCATGACGCCTAACAACAACAACAACAACAACAACAACAACAATGCTGTTGTTGTTGTTGTTATGTGCCGTCGAGTCGCTTGTGACTCATAGCAACCCTATGTACAATAGCCCTAAACTCTGCTCTGTCCTGTGCCAATCACACTGTCTC
>NW_006399901.1:4204021-4265937 GCF_000299155.1 Elephantulus edwardii | reverse complement strand
TCCACCCTCCCAAGCATGATGTCCCTCTCCAAGGACCAGTCCCTCCTTACAACATGTCCAAAGCAGGTTAGACGGAGCCTCAGAATCCTTGCCTCCAAGGAGCCACCCGGTTTAACCCTCTCCAGGATGAATCTGTTTGTTTTCTTAGCAGTCCATGGTGCCCTCAATACTCTTCTCCAGCTGGTGTATCAGTTCATCTTTTTCTCACCTTCATGTGAAGCAGATGTTTATGTTGCCATTTTACAGATGAGCAAACTGAGACCTTAGAAGGAAAAGTGGCATGCGCAGAGACAAATGCTGAGTGGACAGAGGCTGAAGCTGAGCTTGCAACCTTTAACACACTACACCTTTACCGATACGTGCATTGAGGAGGATCCTGTTCACTCTCCAGCGGTTCTGACTGAAACGCCTGAGCCTGCCAGGAAATGGCAAAAACGTGTGACTCTTACGACGTCTATTTTCTCCACTTAACCTTGGCAAGGCCCCAAGGGCAATAAACACTCCCCTAGAATGACAGAGGACTTGGCTGCAACTAATGGATGACTTTGCTTAGGAATAAGGGGCTTCGCAGAATTTCAATGTGGCAGAAGCCCTGGGTGTTCCCTCTTACTCTCTGCATCAAGCATTAGCCATGAGATTCATCAGGTGCCACTGATTGTGATGACCGAACCAAGTGCTGTAATTTATTGGTGCTCGCAGACCTCTGAAGTGGGTCTTGTTACCACTGTGACTGAAGCCCAGATGGGTGAAGCCACTGGTCCACTATTACAGAGCTCACATAAGCGCCAAAGATCTGATTCTCATGCACCTTTCCACACACCTGTGTTTCTGAAATTATAGATTCAATCTTGGCATCAGAGAAGATTCTAGCATTAAGTAACAATTCAACCACCAAGTGAGAAATTACTGTTCCTTTTTGCTTTGTTTGAATCCTGATGACATCAAGAAAAGCGGTGTCACGTCACAGTTTACATTGCTAGCAAACTGCAAAATGACCTAGTGGGTAAGAAGTTGTATTTCCAATCCAAAGGCACATGATTTGAATCCACTAGCTGCTGCAAGGGAAACATTGATGGGCAATCTCCTCCCGTGTGATTTAGTGCCTCTGAGAACCCACTGGAGAGTCAGCTATGTGTTGGTTCCTACTTTAGGGTATACAGTAACAAGACCAATGCTTGCTAGATTAGGGAAGCAGGGAGCAGAGGGTGCGAGGATGGTACAGGATCAGCCAGGGCTTCACTTCATTGTACACTGGATTGCTGTGAGTCAGAGTTGACTCTATGGCACAGGACAACAGAGTTTGCTAAGCAACAGAAGTGGCCCAGGGGTAGAACTCTCACCTTCTATACAGGAGACCCAGGCTCCATCCCTATTCAACACACCTCATGCACGGCCACCGTGTGCCAGTGGAGGCTTGCTTGTGGCTCTGGTGCTGAGCCAGTTGCCATGGAGATGAGGATGAACTAGGAAGAAAGACTTGGTGAGCCATTTCCAAAACTCAGCCAATGAAAACTCTATGAATCACAATACTTCCATTCACAACTGATTGTGGGGTTGGTTGTGGGCTTGGCTTCACTGCATGTAGGGTCACCACGAGGTGAGGGCCAACTCAATAGCAGTTGACAGCAGCAACGACAATGAGGTGTTACTAGTTTGCTGGGAGGAGTAGGGGAAGTGATGGATAAAGCAGTTAGCAGGGGTGAGGGCTTAGGAAAGGGCTTGTTAATTCAGTGATGTCAAAGACTACATGATACTGGTGACTGAATGATACTATGTGGCACTATCTTATGACTCCCTAGTCTTGTAGAAATTGTCTCTGATGTCCCTATGTCTGTGTGAAGATCACCTGGAGAGGAGCAAGAAAGGCCTGGCCCCTCTGACCCAGGTTTTAGAGGCAATGTGCTCTCTGGGTGGTGGGAGGAGGGCTCTGTCACACTCCTTTCCCAGCAGGGAATAAACACCACAGCAGCCTGTTGTTTATTAGCGATTTCCTTGGCTCTTTGGGGAGAACAGATGTCAAGATGCAAAATGCAATAGCTGATGTTTCTTTCTCCCTGAAGCAGAACTTAGTTCATACATGCATAAGCAGGGCTTGTTGATAACACTGGGATGAGAAAGCTTTGTGACACTGGAGAGTAAGGATGTCGTTTTCATCCTAGCTGTTGTTGGAGCTCTGGTGGCCTACTGGCAAAAAGCTGCACTGCAATCCCTAAGGTATGCAGTCTGAGACCACTAGGTGCTCCACGGGAGAAGGATGGGCAATTTCCTCCCATGTGACTCTATGGTACAAAACAACAACAACAACAAAACAATAGATGGGGTTGGAGGGAGTTGGGCTCCATCAGCTTGTTTTTTAGGTGTATGCACTTGATTTTTCCCAATCTGGGAAGCCCAAGGGGCATTATAGTCCCCTCATGACTCAACCTCCAGAGAGCTGGCCAATCACTAAGGATGACAGGAGAACCGATGATGCCTTTGAGCTGTGGTGTTGAAGAGCACTGACTATCCCACGGACTGCCCAAAGAACAGACCGAGACTTGGAGAAAAGGGCAACCAGAGTGCTCCTTGGAGGCAAAGATGACAAAACTTCATCTCACGTACATTTGGGCATGTTGTCAGGACGGGTTCTTTCTTGGGAAGGTACATCGTACTTGGAAGGATGGAGGGTCCGTGAATGAGAGGAGAACCTTGACATGGTGACTGCAGCAATACGCTGGAGTGATGAGGAGGATGGCGCAGGACAGGGCAGGGTTCAGATCTGCTCTTCACAGGGTCGCGTACGCGCCTCAACATCTAACAACAGCAACGGTGACTCATCTTGCGAAGACAGCTCCGGATTGGGCAGTGTCTCCTGCTGTCATATCCAAGGTTGTGATGAGACGCAACCAACTTGGTGGTGACTAATAGCAACAATAATGATGCAGCAAAATTCCGAGAGCTGGTGCAACGGGCCCGAGCCACCACTCGGAGCAGGAAACGAGAACAGCAGGGCAGACAGCACCTGCGGGCCCAGAGGGAGGTGTGCACCAGCTCCATCCTGCTCACACCAGAACTCAGGCGCATGTGCTCAAAGGGCATCCACGCACACTCCCCCCTCTGCCATCATTTGGGTCTGTGGGACCTTCAGTGAGTGGCCCGTCAGCTCTCTCTCAGCCTCAGTGTCCTCATCTGTAAAATGGGAGCATGGTCATGGTGCAGGGTTGCTGTAGAGGTTAAGGGAGCTGAGCTATTGGTGCACCGAGGATTTGGAACTGAGATACCAGTCCATGGTGGGGTTTTCATTCCGCAAACCAGCGCCCAGAAAGAGAAAGACTCAGACCAGCTCTCACTCAACCATAATTCTTTCATTCTCAGTGTCACAGAATCAGAATCAACTCATTGCTGACCCTCCAACAGGTTTCCGAGGCTTACATTGCATGGGAGAAGATCGCCCACCTTTCATCCACTGAGTCGCTGTTGCATTTGAGCTGCCAGAGTGACATTTCCTTTGTGTCAGCAGGGAAACTCCCTGTCCACTAGGCCCGGGCACCTGGGATGACCACTCCTGCTGTGTGGATTATGACATTTTTTTTATAACATCTGTACTAGGCAGACTGAAATGAATATTTCCATTTTACAGAGGAAGAAACTGAGGTGGTGGTTGTTGTTATGCGCTGTCAAGTTGCTCACAACTTATAGCGACTATGTTCAATAGCCCTGAAACCTGCTCTACCCTGTGCCAACCTTATTGTCTCTGACACACCTACCCTCTTTACCCCAGTTACTGAATCAATGTATCTCATCTAGGGTCTTCCTCTTTTTCTCTGTCCCTCCACCTTCCCAAGCATGATGTCCCTCTCCAAGGACTGATCCCTTCTTGCAACATGCCCAAAGTGTGTCAGACGGAGCCTCAGAATCCTTGCTTCCAAGGAGTAGTCTGGTTTTACCCTTGCCAAGGCAAACTTGTTTGTTCTCCTAGCAGTCCATGATATATTCAATACTCTTCTCCAGCACCACAGCTCAAAGGCATTAATTCTTCTTCTATCATCCCTAGCCATTGTCCAGCTCTGTGATGCATAGCAGGTAATTGCAAAGACTATGGCCTGTTTCCTTCACCCCAGCCACCCATTGAATTGTGCAACCCTAATGGGAAGGATTTTTTGTGAAAAACAATTAGAACTTTGTAAATAAATCAGATTTGTTTTTTAAAAGGCTATGGCCTGAATCAGGCACATCTTAGTCTCTAGACTGATGTCATTGCTCTTCAGTACTCTTGGAGAGGTTCCTGACAGCCAACTTTCACAATGCAATTGTCTCTTGATTTCCCATTAGGAGAGGTAAAACAACTCACCTAAATCCATGCACAGTGTGTGTAGGAGAGACACCAAGATGCCAAGATCTGAATATCAACTTCAAAGGTATCGTCTGACCACATAATCTCTATATGTATTTTATTTCATCTTCCTAATAGCTCAGTTGAAGGAGCCCTGGTGGTACAATGGTTATGTGCTTGGAATCTGTGCAGAAGGATGATGGTTCAAACCCATCTGGTATGTATCTCTATGGGAGAGAGACATGGTGAATTGCTTCTGAAAAGTTTACAGCACATAAAACCCTATAGAGCAGTTCTGCCCTATTTTAGGTTACTGGGAGTCACTGTTGTCTCGAAGGCACCTAAGGAGGGAGCTCTGGTGGCCTAGTGGCGAGAAGCTGCACTGCAATCCTGAAGGCGTGCAGTTCAAATCCACCAGATGCTCCTCCTATGCTAGTTGGATCTTAGACGGTACACATAAGAAAAGAAAAGAAAAAAATATAAGAAGGCAGCTAACAGCAATAGCGGCTCAGTGAGTGGCTCTCGTTATTATTCCTGCTTTCCAGATGAGCACAAAGAGGCTCAGAGTGGTAATGGGACAAAAACTCCAACACGGTTTCATAGTGCTTCAATGGTAAAGCTGTGGTTTGATTGGGCTCTTGACCATGTCACCACTCCTCTTCTGTAGCATCTTGGGCTTATATATTTATATATCATTAGGAGTTGTGCTGCCAACCCAGAGGCAGGAGGTTCAAATCAACCAGCTGCTCTGAGGGGAAAAGATGGGAAATCTCCTCCTGTGTCATTTACAGTCTCTGAGAAACCCACTGGAGGGTCAGGTATGAGTCAGCTCTGACTCAGTGGCTCATAACAACAACAACAGCAACTGTATTATTATATCACACATCAATATCAAGAAAACAAAAATTCTCACAATTGGACCCATAGGTAAGCAACGTCGTGATGTGGAAGTGACTGAAGTCATCCACAATTTCATTGTACTTGGATCCATAATCAACACCCCTGGTAACAGCAGTCACGCAATTAAATGATATGTTGCATTGAGCAAATCCACAGACCTTTCTGAAACGTTAAAGGACAAAGATGTCAGTTCAAAGACCAAGGTGTACCTGGGCTAAGCTGTGTTGTAGTTGTGTTGGAATAGAGTTGGAACCGACCCATAGCTAACCCTCCAGCACGTTTTCAGAGGCAGTTAATTGCACAGAAGGAGACTGCCCATCCTTCTTCCACAGAGCAACTGGTGGTCTCGAACCGCGTGCCTTCAGGATTGCAGTGAAGCTTCTTACCACTAAGCCACCAGAGCTCCCTGGGCTAAGGCACAGTATTTCCGATTACCTTCTATGCATGTGAATGTTGGACAATGAGGAAGGAAGACCAAAGAACTGATGTCTTTAAACTGTGGTGCTGGTGAATGAAAAGTATTGATTACACTATGGATTGCTAAAGGAACAAACAAATTTGTCCTGGAGAAAGTGCAAGCATGGTGCTCATTAGAGGCTTAAATGGTGAAACTTCATCTCACTTGAAGGAGCACGTCAGGAAGGGCTGGTGCTTGGACAAGGACAGCATGCTTGGAAAAGTAGAAAAGCCAGCAAAAGAGAAGCAGACCCTCAACAAGATGAATCAATGCAGTAACTGTAACGAGATCAATGGCGAAGATCGTGAGGATGTCACAGGATAGGGCAAGAGTTCAACCTGTTGTAAAACTCAGGTGCCCACCAGCACCTAACAACACTATCATGAGGGAATGAACTGTTTAAAAGGAATATATGATCATCTTTTATAAGTTAATTTTTCTTATAAAA
Organism: Elephantulus edwardii; assembly: GCF_000299155.1. NCBI lineage: Eukaryota > Metazoa > Chordata > Mammalia > Macroscelidea > Macroscelididae > Elephantulus > Elephantulus edwardii. The sequence continues at coordinate 4,259,820 of NW_006399901.1, read as the reverse complement.
AATAAATTTCTTTTTCAATAAAGCCAACAAATTTGAATACATGATTAGAGCATTATTTGCATGACAACAGTCCAGAATAAGAGGTGCATAGCAAAATGGACTCGGGTTGGGGGCGGTTTGGGGGAGAAAATCGTGCAACAATGAATGAATTTTTTAAAGAGAAAACTGAACTTGGGGGGGCAGGGAGGAAAATGTGCAACAATGAATGAATGGAAATCCAAGTTTTCTGTAAACTTTCACTAAAATCACAATAAAAAATATTTTAAAAAACACCCAAAACATTATCATCATACACGAAATGGCTGTGATGTGATTGTCAGTCTGGGGTCTCAGGCAGAGCTGTGACACTTTACAACTGCCCCTCCCTTCTCTACCCCAGCCCGCCCACTGTCCTCGTGTAGAATTTACCGTGGTTCATTTTTACTTTGAGCCTTGAAAGTAACTTACACCTATGGCCTCCAAAGACCAAGCGCAGCCTGCGGCCCAGTGTAGCCAAGCTCCTGAATTAACTATGAGGCTGTAACAGGTCTGGCGCTCATGTTGCCTTTTCTGTATCTAATATTAAGGCCCTCATGTAACCCCTTGCTAACAGCCAGGGACCATCTCTACCTTTATTGTGGCCCAGAGGGAAACCTCAGAAACTCCCACAGCCAGAAACATCAGTAACAATGTTGAATCTTTAGATGCAGTTGCTTGCCAGAAGCCGATAGAGAGAAACAAACAATACGGTTCACCTTTTTCCCACCCGTGGTCTTGGCAAGAGCTACTGCTATAGGGCAGGGAGAGCCCTTTCTGGCACATCCAGCTCACAGCCCAGGAGAAATCAGAAGCAGCCTTCACATTCAGGCGGCTCCAAGCAGCTCAGATGGAACTCGTGGTTACTAGTTCTTTTATTCATAAAGATTGGACTTGAAGTTCAATGACAGTAGGTGCTGGACCTTGGATCCCAGTCTGTATTCAGAGAGGAGCAAGGCAAGTCTCTGCATCCCTAGGGCTGGTGATTGATCATCTAGAGGCAATGGATTGTTATTGCGAAGTGCCATCAAGGTGGCTCCAACTCATGGAGATTATTCTGCTTTACAAAGCAGAATGAAGCTGTGCCCTCTCCTGTGCCATCCTCATATTCTCTGCTCATTATTACAGTCACTGTGTCAGTTCATCTCATTAAAGGTCTTTCTTTCTTTTGATGATTCACCACTTTCCCAAGCATGATGCCCTTCTCCAGGGATTGGTCCCTCCAGACAGCATGCCTGAAGTATGTGAGCCACCAAGTTTCCCCATCTTCGGTTCTAAGGAGTACCCTGGTTGAACTTCCTCCCAAATAGATTTGTCTATCCTTTTGGTAATCCCTGAATTGAAGCTCAACATCAAGAAAACAAAGAGTCTCACCACTGGACCAATTGACAGTATCATGATAGTGAAGATATTGAAAATATTAATAGCTTCGCTTTGCTCGGCTCCACAATCAACACTCTTGGTACCAGCAGCCAGGAAATCAAAAGACTAATTGCATTGGAAAAGTTCGCTGTCAGGGACCTCTCCAGAGTACTGAAAAGCAAAGATGTCAGTCTGGAGTCCAAGGTGTGACTGATCCAGGCCATATTGTTGTTTGTTGTTGATTGCCATTGAGTCGAGTATGACTCATAGCGACTCTATGAACAAAAGACCTGAAGCCTTTCTATAACTATCATTATTTATCAAAGTTCATAGAGTTTCCAGAGGTATGTTGTTTAGGAAGTGGATGCCATAGTCTTTGCTATGCATCAGAAAGCTGGACAACGACTAGAAATGATAGAAGGAGAATTGATGCCTTTGAGTTGCGGTGCTGGAGAAGAGGGTTGAATATACCAAGGAGTGCTAGGAGAACAAACAGGTTCATTTGAGAGAGGGTGAAACCAGGCTGTTCCTTGGAGGCAAGGATTCTGAAGCTTCGTCTGACATACTTTGGACATGTTGCAAGGAAGGACCAGTCCTTGGAGAGGGACGTCATGCTTGGGAGGGTGGAGGGACAGCACAGGAGAGGAAGACCTTCGATGAGATGGATTGATTCAGTGACTGGGGTAATGAGGTCAGGTGTGTCAGAGACAATGAGGCTGGCTCAGGATAGAGCAGGGTTTAGGTTGCTATGATTTGCAAGCTATTTGACAGCACATTAAGACCTACAATAATCCCTGTATATTCAGTATTCTTTGCAAACACCACAATTCAAAGGTATCGACTGAAGAATCCGTTAGTTACCTTCCCTCTGTGCCTTGGTTATCACATCTGTTAAAAGAGCATAGTAGTAGCACCTACAGGAGACTCTCGTGGTGTAGTTGGTGAGGAGTTGTACTGAAAACTCAAAGGCCGTACCTCTCTGGTTCAAATCCACCAGAGGCTCCAGGGGAAAGATGAACAATCTCTTCCCATGTAATTTACAGCTGCAGAAATCCAATGAAAGGTCAGTTAGAAGTCAGTTTCAATTGGAAGACAGTGAGAGTTGTACCTATGCCATAGAACTATTTGTGAGGCCTGAATGGGTTAGTATAACAAAGGGGCTAAGAATAGAGCCTGCCACACACAGCATTTTGTGTGCATATGTTGGTGGTTATTGTCAAGGCTGTCACAAGGAGGTAGAGAGGGCCAATGAGAGCCGTCTAGTGTGAAATCTGAGAAGATACAATGTCAGATTAAGAAAAGGCAGCCGGATGTAAGGGACCAGCAGAGGCCAGCAGTCAGGAGGTGGGGGAAGGTTTGATTGGTTTCAGGGACAGAAAGAGGCCACGGTAGCTACAGGGTGGTGGGTTTAATCTGTATTCAAGAGGCAATGAGGAGCCACAGGAGGTGTGTAAGGAGGTGATGTGATCAGATTTGGGGTTCAGGGAGGATGAAGGACATAGGGCTGAAGCCTAAAAGGGTGTTACAAGGATCAAGGATGGAACCAGAGCTCTTTGAGATGGGGCATTGCTAGAAAAGTCTCATAGAAAGTAAGTTATGGACCAGCTGGTCTCAGGTAGGGAAGGAGTCTCATTCATCCATTGTGATAGCCACAGCACCTAGAAAAGTGCCTGACACAGCAGGTGCTGAGTTGTTGTTGTATCTAAAAACGGCATCTAGCCGTCAAGTAGAGCATGACTCAGCGACCCTATGAACAAAAGAGTTGAACCCTCTTCTATCCTGTGCCATCCTCACACTTCCTGCACACAGAGCCCATTCATTGCAGCAGATACCACATCAATCCACCCGCTGAGGGTCTTCCTCTCCTTCACCGACCAGCCATTCTCCCCAATATTATGTCCTTCTCCAAGGAACAGCACCTCCTAACAACATGTCCAAAGTATGTGACATGTCCAAAGCATGTATCATTCTTGCCTCCAGAGGGCACTCCGGCTGCACACTCTCCAAGACAGATCTGTTGGTTCTGTTGGCCGCCCATGGGATGACGGGATGGATGTTCAGTGCTCTTCTCCAACACCACAGCTCAAAGGGGTCAATTCTTCTTCTGTCATCCTTAGTCACTGTCCAGCTCTCAGCTACGTAGCAAGTAATTGGAAAGACCATGGCCTGAATCCAACTCCCCTTAGTCTTCAAACTGACATCATTACTCCTCAATAATTTGGAGAGGTCCCTAACTGCAGATTTTCCCAGTGCAATGTTTCCTTATTTCCTGACTGCTGATGTCAAGGGTGTTAATTGTGGATCCAAGCAAGATGATGCTGCTGACAGTTTCCATCTCCTCTCCATCCATCATGACTCAGGTGCTTCAAAAAGTTGAAGGACCATGAGGGGTGACAGAGAGGGAAGGCATGATCACATGGGAAGTCACTAGGGTGGTGTTCTTGTTGAAGGAAATCTAAGCCTGGGTGAGCTCCAGAGGTCTCTGGGCATGATGTGAGATGCTGTTGAGGCAGTTCTTACTAACTCACATCGACCTTATGTACGACAGAACAAGAGTCAGCTGGATTCCGTACCATCTTCACAATCTCCACCCGCTGAAGCCCACTGTAGAGTCAGTGTGTCAATCCTCTCACTGAGGGCCTTCTCTTTTGCTGATCCTCTACTTTCCCCAGCATGATGTCCTTCTCTGGGGGCTGGCACCTCCTGATAATGTGTCCAGAGTATCTGAGACGAAGTCTTGCCTTCCTTGATGCAGATGTTCCTTGCCTCCTCCTGTCCAGTGGGAGCAGGATGGGCAGTCTCCTCCCATCCATGTGGCTGCCTCTGACAGCCCACTGAAGGGTCGGCTATGTGTCGATTTCACCTCGATGATACATAACAATAACGACCCTTGGCCTGAGTTAGAAACAGACTCAGAGAGGCAGATCAATTTTCACAAGATCCCAGAAGGCAAGATACCAGACTCTGCATTAAATGCTCCTTGGACCATTTGTTAGTCTGATCTGAGGCCTGAGCACAAAGGCTGTTTGAGAGATTGTTGGGGGTAAGAAGGGGAATACACTCAGAAGCATGCCAGGCTCCGTTCACGTCACTGTTTAGAGGCTCTTGCTTTCTCCAAAGTGGAACCCTAAACAGGGGTCTTCATTTCTTACTGTCACTTGGGACTGTTTCAGTCTTGAACTCCCAATAATTTCCTGACACATCTACCACCGCTCCTGCTGCACCAAGAGAAATGTTATTATCTCTAGGTGTCTAATTCCTCAACACACTGCCAGCAAGGAGAGAGGCAGAGCAAAACATCAGCATCTGCATTGACCCAGAGCTTGGTGGCTCCTCAAGGACTCTGTATGTAGTACATGCTGGATCCACAACTCAGGCAATTAGTGGGTTCAAGTCATAGGAGAAGATGTTCCGATTGCCAGAGGCTGGTGACATAGGCCCAATTTCAGACAGCCCTGTGGCTGTTTGAGTGGCTTCAGATGAGTCTCATGTGGGTTGTAAAATAATTTCTGGAAGGATTAAATTAGTGCTTCCTTTCCCTACATGTATGTCTACTTTGGGCATATCGGGAAAAGGAGGAGGGTCAATAAAAGAGAGGAAGACCATCAACAAGATAGACTGACATAGCAAGATGATGACAGTGGACTTGAGCATGGCAGAGATCATGAGGGCACAGGATAGGACAAAGTTTTGCTCATCGGGTCACTAGGATTTGTATTTGACTCAATGGCACCTAACAATCTTGTCCTCATTTCAAACAGTATGGTTAGGCCTTTCAAGATGCTTGGCCTCAGGGATATTTGAAGTGCAGGGGACAGAATCACAAGTCAAAGCCCTTCCTGGTGCATGCAGGGAGCCAAGGTAGGGTTGCCAACTCAAAGGCCTACAGTGGTCAAGGAAGAAAGAGGGGTCCTAATTAAGTCGATGAAAGAATGGAAAGGTCTCCACCCTTCTGAGAGGGCAGCATGTGCTACTCTGCTTCAGCCCACTGCTGGTCCCATTTATCCCAACTTTCAAGAGGCTGGACACCCAGGCTTTCGTATAAAAAATTCCACTTCTTACACCAGATCTGCCACCAAGTTGATTCTGCCTCACAGTGACTTGATGTGTACATGAGCAGAGCTGTGCTCCGTAAGATATTCAACAGCTGATTTTCAGGTATTGAAAGCCAAGCTCCTTCTGTGAAGTGCCTGTGGGGGGACTTGAACCTCTCACCTTTTACATAGCAGCTGAATTTATTTATTTATTTATTTTTAAATCTACTCAGTAAGCCTAAGAAAAACATGGGATGGTTTCATCTACTCTTACAAATGTGCGTTTGCAAACTGTGTGTTGAAGATCCTCGATGCATTTGTAGAGGGATTTGGGAAGTGGGGAGGATTGGGTGTGAAGAAATGATTTCTCTGAGATGCTGAACAGGCTGGAGGCCACAGACAAGTCCACGGCAGTGCCCAAGGGAAGTGACAAGACTCTTGGTGCCATAAATATCACTTGCGCTTAAGCTCCCCAACTCCAGTCTTGGCCCCAAAGCAACATAGCTTCTGGTGTTTCAATCAGATGTCCTGGTGATTCTTACAGAGGTTGAGGTGATCTTGTTAAATGGAAGATTCAGATTTCTCTTCCACCTCTTCCTGAAGTGGAAGTGCAAATTAACAGCAGAAGGTTGGACCACAATGAACTGTGTGACACTTTGGTTTGTCCATGTAAAGCTTTGACCGGGTAAACTTTAGAGTGTATTTGTTCTGAGAATCACACTTAAAATTCTTATAACTCAGGAGGGTAGAGACTTGCAGTCTACCTTGACTCAGTTTAAAGAGACTTGTTCTTGCTGTGAACCGTTGAGTCAAAACCAACCCATAGCTGAACTTCTGGTGCATTTTCAGAGTGAGTTAATCTCATGGGAGGAGACTGTTTAGCCTTCTCTTGCAAAGTATAATATTAGAATATTATAAAAGTTAATATTTCTGGCATACCTGAATTTAAAGACTTTAATAGATTTCTTTTTTTTATAAGCTTATTTTTTATGTAGATTTCCCCCACATTCCTTCATTGACATTATATTTCATACAATCATTCCCACACATTGTGCTGTATAAAATTAATCACCACTGGACTAGGCCTACCATTAGCCTGTCTTTTAGATTTCTTGATACTCATTACCCACAATTGTCTGTGTCCACAGAATTCAGCAATCTGAAAAACCAGGTTCTTCACTGTGCTGAGAATTTAAATAGAAAAGATACAAGTTTCAGGAGCTCTGGTGGCCTAGTGGCAAGAAGCTGCACTGCAATCCCAGAGATACGCGGTTCGAATCCACTAGATGCTTTGCCGGAGAAGGAGGGACAGTCTCCTCCTGTACCAGTCAGATCCAATTTGACGGTAGACACACACAGAAAATAATAAAATAAAAATTAAAAAAAAAAAAAGATACAGGTTCCAAGCTACTCTTAGAAAAGGCTTGCTCAAATACTACCACAATCCACCCACTGAAGAAAAAGGGAAATGAAAATCTAAGAAGCTCTTACTGTGCATTGGTCACTTCACAAAGAGTGTTCTAAAGAATTATAACATCCTATTGGTTGAGGGAGTGTTGGTGGCGCAATCCATAGGGAGTTGTGCTGCTAAGCCAAAGGCCATGCCTCTCTGGCGGTTCGAATCCAGCAGATGCTCTTTAGGAGAAAGAGGAGCAGTATTCTCTTGTGTAATTGACAATCTCAGAAACCCAATGGCAGGCCAGTTATGAACTGGCTCCCACACAGTGCCACTGAGTTGAGTTGGGATGACACTGGCTGGGCCTTGGTGGGCACTTACCAGGTTCGGCACTAACCTAACGGGTCAGCCCACCATATTGCTCAGAAATAAATGGTCAATGGCTGGCATGAGTTTACTTAGGTGTAACTGGCAGAGGCTGGATGCAGACCCTGGTCTACTAGCCCCAGACAACATTTTCCAGGTTCTCCTCCACAATTTGCAATGGAAAAAAAAAGGATCAATGCAGAGCAAATTAAAAATGGGTTGAGGGTTTTGTTTTTTTTTTTTGTTGTTGTTGTTCATATGGGATTTTGAGTCTTGGCAAGTATTTAGGAAGCAGCTCAAAAAAGGTCTCAAAATATTTCATTCAAACAATAGTTGAACTATAGCAGATGGCTTGTTGGTGCAAAGCAGTGAAGAGAGAGTAATAGTGCCTCGATAATATATTTTACAGACCCTAACATGGCACATGAGGACTTAAAAACGGTCCCTGAGTGCCCGGAACAGCCTGGGAGAGGCATGGGCTGTTGTCGAGTTATCAACATGTTCCCCAGAAGACCCAGGAGGTGGGATGATAGGAAAACAACAGTTCTAGTTGCTTAAGCTTGTTGTTCTTCTGTACACGCCAGCAGGTTTTCAGACGCAGTAAATAGCATGGGAGGAGATTGCCTAGCCTCCCATGGAGCAGCTGGTGCATTTGAACCACATGTATTCTGGATTTCAGTGCAGTTTCTTGCCACTAGGCCCACCAGATAATATGTCAAGTCCTTATCTAAGCCTTAAGGAGCTCTGGTGCATCACAGATCACGCTTTTAAGCAGAAAGTCAGTGGTTTGCAGAATCTTGGGAGAAAGACATGCGATCTCCTCTGATAAAGACTGCCCACCTTTGAAGTGTGATGGAGGGTTGTGCTAAGTCTGACCTGACTCAACAGCAGGGCCTTCAGCTTGGGTTTGCTCAGGCCTGCTGTGACAGCCACAGGGCCAATAAGATTCAGTTCCTGCCCTTCAGAGGCACGACTGTGTGGTGCAAGTGAGACACAGCAAGACAATAAATGCTGGGATGAGAGGTGGCCCCATCATGCCCCAAACAGCACTTCAAAACCTGCTCTGCTCTAAGTCACCACTTAGCCAACGTGGGCTCCATTCTCGCGTAACTGAGTGTTAACAGGAAAACCCTGCCACTCCTGACTTGCAGGGGTCTTAGCAATCCGTCAGCCTAGCCTCACCACATTTGTTGCTGCCCTTAGGTGCCATCTGGTTGCTTGTGACTGGTGGTAACCCTATGATAACAACAGATCAAAGCGTTGTCCTGGCCGGTGCCGTCCTCACTAACCCCAGCACGCGCCAGCGCATTGCTGTAGCCGCTGTTGCCAACCTTGACAGTCTTCCCCTCTTTCACAGACCCTCTGCTGTCCCCAGCATGTCTTTTCCCAAGAACTGGTGCCTCCTGACATGCTCAGTGTATAAGATGCAGTGTCACCATCCTTGCTTCATCATATTAAATAAACAAACAACAAACCCTTTCAACTCATTTCTGCCTTTGCATTGTTAGGGGAAGGAAGAGACTTGGCCATGTCCACACAGCAGAACCAGGACCCCGGATCTCTTCACTTGTGTCTCGGAATCCTTTAACAACATCACCCTGGGAATTTGAGGCATACTCACCAGTTCCGTAGCACATCTATCTGCCTTTTGACTACCAAACCAGGTGTCACTTAGTTGACTTCAACACTTGATGTCTTCGTGTGTGTGTGTGTGGGTAAAGCGGTGCTCCATGGGGATATCAGGGACTGACTTTGGGAAGTTGTGTTCTGGTGATTTTTGGGTAGTCCTCAAATCTTCCTTCAACTTCTTTTCAGTTAGCAGTTGGGCATTCAATTGTTTGCATCCAGCAGGGACTTATGCTTATTAACAGAAGACTTTAATGATGGATAGGGAGTTGCACTGTTGACCCAAAGGCACACGGTTTAAATCTGCCGTCTGCTCTGTGAGAGAAAGATGAGCTCTCTCTTGTCCCATTTACTGCCTCTGAAAACCTGCTGGAGGGTTAGTTGTGGGTCAGTTCCAATTTGACAATGAGTTTTATTTATTTAGTTTTATTTCTTTATAATTCAAGGACCCCTGGTGGAGTGATGCATAATATATCAGACTGCCATCCAAAATGTTAGCAGTTCGAATCCACCATGGCTGCCTGGGAGCAAGGTGGGCAGTCCCTGACCATACGGATTCACAGTCTTAGAAGCCTGATGAAGTGTTGCTGTGAGTTTGAATATATTGGAAGGCAGTGACTTTGGGGGGGTTTTTATTTTTATCTTTTTAATTTATTTTTGTTTGTGTTTTGACTTTTGGGTTTTTGAAAGATAAAATGAGCCGGCACAGATCTAAGTGTTTCAGAGGTTGATCTTATTAGTGGTGAAAAGTTGTGTTGCAATCCCAAAGGCACATGGTTCGAATCTACCAACTGTTCTTATTAACTGCCTCTGAAAACTCTCTGGAGGGTCAGCTATGGGTCAGTTCCAACTCGGTGGTAAACAACAACAACAACAACAACAACAACATCATCATCACACCCTAGGGAGCTCGGGTGGCTTTGTGGCAAGGGATTGCACTGTCAGTGCAAAGGCACACAGTTCAAATCCACCAGCTGCTTTGTGGGAGAAAGACGGGCAATCTCCTCCCATTCTATTTACAGCCTCTGAAGACCCGCTGGAGGGTCAGCTATGGGTCAGTTCTGACTTGACAGTACACAATAACAACAACATAACACCCTAGAGAGTAAACATGAGCTCTAACTTAGTTTTAAATACAGGGAAACTGAGGCACGAAGGCATGAAACCCCTTGTGTGCAGTCACGTAGCCAGGAAGTGCACCCAGACACCTCTGATTCCTGAGCCACATCCCAGGTCATGAGCACAGCTGCACTGGCAAGCCTCTCCTGCCCCCCAAAATCCGCCTGATGTCGGTCACCTGGCTCGAGGTGGCATTTGACTTTGCAATCCCTTTCCTGGGCTCTTCTGTGATCTCCAAGGAAATAAAAAACCACCTAAGCCATCCATGCCAAGGAGCCTGGACGGGGCTAACTCCTGGGAGTCCTCTCACTGCATGGCAGGCTCTGTCAGTGAGCAAGGACTCGTCTTGGTGGTTAACGTGGCTCAGAGTGGAAAGGTTTCACCACAGGTCAGGCACACATGCCACCCGGGTTTCTGATTGCGTCCAGCGCCTGGCTGGAGCCTGCGAGAGGCCGCAGGTCACATCCCTGCCTCCCAGGACACACAGGGCTCTTGTTCTCTGGGCTCCTGCTGCCCTGCTCATGTTGGATCCTTGCCTCCCGCCCGCCCAGATGGGGCCTCTAACTTTGTCCTTCGGCAGCACTGTCCCCTATCAGTCTGCCAACTGGGTGGAAAGCAAGCTGGGTGGAGGAACTTTCTAGAAATCTCTGAAATCAGAGCTGTCTGGGCCTCATTCTCTCCGCACTCAGGAAGGGCCAGGGGAGCTGGGTTTCATTTCTCACTTTCTCTTCTCTGTTCTGCCTCTGGTTTCTTCTCAGTGTCTCGGGGGCAGCGATCTGGCTAAATACATTGTGAGGTAATCAGAGGGAGGGGAGGTCCCCCAGCCAGCCGCCTTGAGAAGGATCCAGGACAGTGATGCCCCATGAAAGGGAGGACCCTCTTATCACAGGCAAGAGGTGGATGGGGAGAAAAAGGAGATCTGGCTAGGCCTTAGGGGAGGCAAGGCACTTTCTAGAATAAGAGTGTTATCTGGCTCCAGAGACATCAATTAATTGGCTATTAAGCCTGTGGGGTAAGTTTTCATCTCTAAAAGCTCCCAGAGGTTACAGGAGGTCTGGATGGGTCCCAGGGCGCAGCCCCGATGCAGTCCCAGCGGGCAGTGTGGTCAATGGACGTGTTGACGGTGCCTCACCCCACAAGGCATTCTGGGAGTCCTGCCTAACAGAGTGCCTTTCTCTGCATCGATATCTAAATGTATTACGGTTTGGCCAAGTTAGCACTCCTCCTCAGTCAGGGGAACTGAGCCCTCCAGAGCACACTGGGCAGTGTCTGGAGGCATATTTGGTTGCCACCACACTGGGTGGGGTAGAGATGAAGGTGCGGCTGGCGTCAAGTGGGTGGAGACCAGCGCTGTTATTCAATCCTGCAGTGCAGCCGACAGCCCTCCCCTGCACACAGCCCAACGCAGACGCCATGGCTGGCGAAACCAGTGGTGGGAGGCAGGTCAGCGAGGAGGACAAGCGTCCTCGGAGGCGGCATGAAGAAGGCAGGAAGGACAGCTAGGGACCTTGGCCAAGCAGAAGCTGGCCACTGGCACTGGGTGGAGGAGCATCAGCCAGGGAGGGTGGTGGGCTAGTGTGTTCTGGGTGGATCTGAGGAGGAGTTCAGGTCAAAGGAAGTGATTGTGTGGCTGGGGCCAGGGCCAGACCGCAGTCCTGCAGAGGGGCTGGCCGTGGCTCCAAAGGGCCTTTCCTTCCAAGGTGGCTGGGGAAGCTGTGGAGAAGTGTGCCTGAGGGTGTATGTCCTTCCACACTCCACCACACCGTCGCTGGGGGCTTCTGAGTTGTGGTCAGGGAAAGGTCTGCAGAGAGGCCATGGAGGTGAGGAGGGCCCCCTTCACACCAACGCAAGCCGAGCACCCCAGGCAGCCAGGCCCTCACCCCCTGCCCTGGCCTCTCTTTCAGCCCGTGTCTGGGACACTGAGTCTCCTGCATCTCAGCAGCCTTTGCTTGAGTTCTGCCCTCACTCGGGAACATTCTCTCCCTTCCTCGTTTGCTTCACGGATTCACATCCATTCTTCCATCCCAGTCTCCACCTCTCTTCCGCACAGAAGCCCTTTGGATCCCCTCGAAATAACCCCAAACTCCTGCCTCCAGGGGCAGAAGGTGGTTGAAGGGTTGAATATGCACCTTCCACGTTGAAGACCAGGGTTTGATTTCCAGACAGCGTGGTTCTCATGGGCCACCGCCAGCATATAACAGTGGAGACCTGAGTGTTGCTAGGATGTGGCACAGATTTCACGGAGGCTTCCAGACTAAGATGTGCTAGGAATAAAGGCCTGGCGTTCTCCTTCCAGAATCCAGTGTGTGAAAGCCCTCCAGCACACCACACCCTGCCCTCATCTGCCACTGGCCACAGCGATGGCACAACACTGGGCAGTAATGTTTCATTTCACCGAACATGGGGTCACTAGGAGTTGGTACATAAACTGGCAGCACCTGACAATGTCTTTCCTCCATGTTTCTACAACATCCTGTCCTTTGGAAAGGAGCATCAAAGCTTTTGTCTGTTTAAACCCTGCCTCCCAGAGAGGAAGGCTGTCGTTGTTATGCAGCATTGGGTCCAACTGACTCATAGCTGACCCTCCAGTGCGTTTTCAGAGGCTTTTTAATTTTATGAGAGGAGATTGCCCATCTGTCTTCCTCAGAGCAGGTGGTGGATTTGAACGTGTGCCTTTGGATTGGTGGCTCGATTCCTATCAGCAGGCCCCCAGAGGTTCTTCCTTTGTCACAGGATAAAAAAAATATTAAAAAAATAGGAGAGGGTGATGAAGAGGATGGACATTATCACCATGGTAAACACAATAGCACTGTTTGTTAATTGATCACATCTCCTTCCCTTCTTTTCTCCTACAATATCCCCACTGCCCTCAAGGCACTTCCAGTGGCTGCCCTCTTACACCCACATGTGTTCATACAACCAGTGCTAGTGAGCTGGGCCCCATGTAGGGTCTGGAGTTGACTGGGGAACATCGTAGACAAGCGTCCACACACACACACGGAACTTGCAATCTAAGAGTTCAAGGTTCTCACCTGCAGGCAATTTTGTCTTCCAGCATCTGGCAGTGGCGCCCAGCAGGCAGGGTTGCTGTTCAGTGTCCTATAGGGACCATGAGACTCTCAGACATCCTGCTGTCTCTGGTCTGATCCCCAGGATCCAGGAATTTCAGGGCTAAAATAGGAAGTCCCTGGAATGGCGAGTCAGTTGATTACCCTCATCCTATCCCTGATGCTTAGCAAAGTCTAGGTCAAGGTGCACTTACCCAACCAAACCGGGGCTCACTGAGCGATTCTGACTCAGAGTGACTTTCCACTGGGTTTTCTGAGGCTGTAAACCTTCAGAGGAGTATTGGTGAATTCGAACTGCTGACTTTTGGGTGAGCAGGACAATGTGCCACCAGAGCACGTCAGTCCAGGGGACATTCAATTCATATGTGCTGAATGATTGAAGAGGAAGAGCTTTACAGATGGATGAAGCACATCATTAGGGATTATGACTCCGAAACTATTGGGTGGAATTCCAGAAACCCTGAGGAACTTCTGATCACTGGACACCCCGGATTTCAGCCTCAATCTCCAAAAATGCCCACGGTCATCCAGTTGATTCTGACTTGGGAAGGAGAGGAGGAGGGCCGTGTGCTACAGAGGAGAGCTGAGCTCTGTGATGTTTTCTTGGCTAGAATCGTTACAGAAGCAGGTTGCCGAACTTGTCTTCTATGTTACCACGGAGGAGGTTTGAACCTCACACCTTCAGTTAGCAGCTGTTGTTGTTAGGTGCTGCCACGCTGAGTGTGTGACTCATAGTGACCCGACAAACAACAGCTCTAAACCCTGACCCTTCTCATCACGTCTGCCGCCCTTGAGCCCATCGCTGCGGTCACCGTGTCAATTCTCTGACCCTCCACTTTTCTTTTCTTTTCTTTTCTTTTTTTACCCTCCACTTTTCCAAACATGATGGGAAAAAAGCCCCTGCTAACAACATGTCCAAAGTATGCAGGATGATTCTCTGCCATCGTTGCCTCCAAGGAGGACACTGGCTGTACTTTTTCCAAGGCCCTTGTGTTGATTCTTTTGGCAGTCCAGGGTATGTTCAATCCTCTTCTCCAAGCTCAAAGGCATTGATTCTTCTGCGGTCTCATCCTTATCCATTGTCCATCAGTTGCACGGCAAATAGTTGTTGTTCGTTGATGTCGAGTTGAACGTGCCTAATAACACGCCTTTGAACAACAAGTCTGAACCTTGCTTTATCCTGTGCCATCCTCACCAGCTCTGTTGTGCCCTCACCCGCTGTGGTAGTCACTACGTCAACCCATCTTGTTGAGGGTCTTCCTCTCTTTCATTGACCCTCCAGCTCGCTCAGCACAATAGCTCTCTCCAAGGACTGGTTCCTTCTCAAAATATGTCCAAAGGAAGTGAGCCGATCCTTGCCCCTTTGGATCACTCTGGTTACACTTTCTTCAAGGCAGATTTGTTTGTTTTTTTTCATAGTCCTTGGGGTAGTTAATAAACTTCTCCAACACTATAGTTCAAAGGTATCGATAGCTTCAGTAATCCCGCAGAAACTGTTTGTACCACACAGGACTTCGACTCAAGGGGCTTAACAAGCTGCACTGTTTCTGTTCTTTGGAGTCCAAGTTCAGGAGCAGCAAGGGGGGCTCTGGGGCATGGGAGATGTAAGTCCAGAAGCCTCATTGCCCCAGGGCTGGATGCTAGCCAGTTCTAATCAGATCCTGTGCCCCACCCTGTTATCTGACCCTCCAGCCACAAGATCTTCTCTCTGTCTGAAGTTAGCTGGCAAAATTAGACATTTGAAAACACTTCTCAGGTTTTAGTTTTTCTTTTTCTGGAGTCTTTGGCCCTCTGTCCTTACATAATTAGAAAGAGGGGCTGATTGTACCCTCTGGGCACTGACCACTGTGCCAGACCTGAGCTGCTCTTTGTGGCTTTCAGACGTGTAAATGTGGAAGACTCGGGGATGGAGGTGCTGGCTGCCAAGACTTGGTGGGTAGGTCACGCCCTCCTGGGCAGAAAGGTTTGGTAATTGATTTACAAGAAATTATAGCCATGGAAAATGATTGGCTCAAATCTGTTGGTGGTTCAAGTCTACCTAGAGTCATCTTGGGAGAAAAGCCTGGTGATCTAATTACACAAGATTGTTGTTCTTAAGCGCCATTGAGTCACCTGCAAACCACAGTGACCCTAAATATAGCAGCTCTGAAGCCTGCCCTGTCCTGAGCCAGTCTCAATGATTCCGACACATCAATCCCCATTGTCCCAGTTACTGTGTCAATCCATCTCATCCGGGGTCTGACTCTCCTGTTCTGTCCCTCCACTTTTCCGAGCATGATGTCCTTCTCCAAGGACCAGTCTCCTGGCCACGTGCCCAAAGTAAGTGATGTGGAGCTTCAGAATCCTAGCCTCCAAGGAGAAACTTGGTTTCACCCTCTCCAACACAGAACTATTTGTTTTCTTGGTGGTCCATGGTATGTTCAAGACTCTTCTCCAGTATAACAGCTCAAAGGCATTGATTTGTCTTCTGTCATCCTTAGTCCACCTCTCTGATGCACAACAAGTAATTGCGATGACCATGGCCTGGATCAGGCACACCTTAGTCTCTAGACCAACATCGATGCTTTTCAGCATTCTGGAGAGATTACTGACAGCAGATTTGTCTAATGCAATTCATCTTTTGATTTCCTGACTGCTGGTGCCAAGAGTGTTGACTGTGGAGCCAAACAAGCTGTAAATGTTAACAACCTCAATATCTTCTTCACCTATCATGGTGCTGCCAACTGACCCAGTGGTGGAAATCTTTGTCTTCTTGATATTGAACTTCAATCTATATTGAAGACTGTAGTCCTTGACCTTCTGCAGCAAGTGCTTCAGGTTCTCCTCAGTTTCAGCAAGCAAGCCTGTGTCATCTACATAATGTAGACTGTTGATGAGTCTTCCTCCAATCCTGATGCCACATTTCTCCTCATAAAAGCCTTCTTCCCGAATGAGCTGCATATAGATTGAAAAGGTATGGAGACAGGATGAACCCCTGACACACTCCTTTCCTGATTTTGAGCCATGCAGTGTTTCCTTGCTCTGTTCTGAGGACTGCTTCCTGGGCCAAGTATTATTGTTGTGTTGTTGCTGATTGCTGTTGAATAGAACATGACTCATAGTGACCCTATGAACAAAAGGCCGGAAGCCTTTCTAGGACTATTGCCATTTATCAAAGTTCATAGAGTCTCTAGAGGCATGTTGTGTAGGAAGTGGGTCCACTCCTGTATAAGCACGATCAAGTGTTCTGGGATTCCCATTTTCCTCAAGGTTAGCTACAATTTGTTGTGACCTACACAGTAAAATGCTTTTGCAGTCAATGAAATACAGCTAGACATTCCTCTGGTACTCTTTGCTTTCAGCCAAGGTCCATCTGACATTGGCCATAATGTCTCTAGTGCCACGATCTCTTCTAAACCCAGCTTATACTTCCTGTAGTTCAACAAAAGATCACAGCCGCTGAAAGCCACAGGGTGCTCTGGTGGCCCAGTGGTAAGAAGCTGCACTGCAATCCAGAAGGCATGTGGTTCGAATTCATCAGTTGCTCCGTGGGAGAAGGCTGGGCAGTCTCCTCCCATTTGATTTACTGCCTCTGAAAATCCTCTGGAGGGTCAGCTAAGGGTCAATTCCAACTTGAGATCATACAACAACCACAACCACAAGCCACAGTGAATTCAGCTTTGACACACGTGGGGTTGCCCTAATTTGGACTAACCTGATGGCAGGTGGCTTGCTTTTTTTAGGGGGGAGTGTACGGGACAGGGGGACACATCAAACAATTAATTATACCAGAGAACTCTGGGAGCTCAGCCTGCAGAGATTCGGACTGGTATCCGAAGGGCAGTGCATCCTGGAGGTTTGAACCCACCAACAGCTCCACAGGAGAAAGATGCACAGTCCAGTCCCGTGTGATTTAGCTTCAGGACACATGCTGGAGGGTCAGCTATGAGTTGCTTCCTAATCAACAGCAATGACTTTGAGTTTTGACACTAGAGCACGGTTTGCCTTCTAAGAGCAGGATGCCAGACAGGGATTCGATGTGGTTCACTCAGGGACAATCCTTTCAGGGGTCCGGGGAGTTTGCGTGGGAACCATGTTTCACATACAAAAATAAAATACAAATTAAAGTGGGCTAGTGGCAAGAAAGTGTGCTGCAATCCTGAAGGCCACCAGCTGTTCCGCAGGAGAAGGCTGGGCACTCTCCTCCCATGTGATTAACTGCCTCTGAAAACCCACTAGAGGGTCAGCTATGCGTCGGTTTGAACTCTATGGTACTCATCATCATCGTCGTCATCATCATCGACTGTATGATGAAGTATCACACAATGGCCCAGCCATGATGCCACCATCCGGCTGAAAAACCAGCACAGGTCCCCATCCAGAAGCTTCTTCCATGGTCCCCACCCATAATATACACCTTTCCCCCCTTCCATGCCAACTGGATGAGGTAGTTTCATCCTCACTTTTCTTGAAAATGCTCCTGAGTGAAAACCAACAAGCCAGTTTCAGAAACAGAATGGAGCAAAAATGACAAGGTTTTGATTCACTTGCTTTGGCCATGTCTTAGGGGGACGGGTGTGTGTGTGTGGTGTATTTTATACCACTGAGTCAGAAACAACCCATAGCTGCCTGCCTGGGAGGTTTTCAGAGGCAGGAATGGGAGGAGATTACTCATCTTTCTCTCACAGAGCAGCTGGTGGAATTGAACTGTGTGCCTCTGGGATTGTAGCACAGCTTCTTGCCACTAGGCCACCAGAGCTCCCTTAAGGACGATTAATGGCTAGAAAAGGCCACATTGGTGAGTAGAGTCAGCAGAGGCGCGGAGGACCCGGGTTGAAACAATGGACTCAACACACCAGTGGCTGTGAAAACAGTACAGAACCAGGCTATGCTTCGTTCCATTCTGTGCTAAGATCACTATGAGCTCATTCAATGGTGATCAACGAAACTGCAACCACCTCTGCATATGCCCTGACACACTCTAGTTTTGCTACTATTTTGACTTTTTTTTAACAAGTATTCTTGCCAACAAGTTGGAACCAACTGAGAGTTGACCTTTCAGTGTATTTTCAGAGGCTCTAAATCCACGGTAGGAGTGCCCCCTTTCTCCTGCAGAGCAGCTGATAGATTTGAACTGCATACCTTCAGGTTGGCAGCCCGACTCCTTACCACTAGGCCGCTAGGGCTCCCTATTTTATGTTGGTTTTGTGTACCATTGAGTCTGAACAAATGCATAGTTGACCCTCCAGCAGGTTTTCAGAGGCAGTAAATAGCATAGGAGGACTTTGCTCACACAGCAGCTGGTGGATTAGAACTATGTCCCTTTGAATTGACAGTGCAATTCCTTTCCTCTAATCCATCAGAACTCCCTATATAATTGTTGTTGTTGATTGCCATCAAGTCGAGCATGACTCATAGCGACCCTATGAACAAAAGCCTGAAGCCTTTCAATAACTATCATCATTTCTCAAAGTTCATAGGTTTTTCAGAGGCATGTAGTTTAAGAAGTGGATGCCACTCGTGCTTCCAGCCTATATAATTAGATAATTTTACAATTTGGATAACAGACTGTCCTGTGTTTGACTTATTTCGATCAGCATTCCATTCCATACCTGTAGCTGTCACCTGTCCATTAATGGGCGTTGGTGTGTCAGAATGAATGAGACTGGCTCAGGACAGGGCAGGCTTCAGAGCTGGTGTATTGTACATAGGGGTTGCTATGGGTTGCAGGCGATTTGACAGCACATAACAATAACAACAGCAACAATAATAACCCCTTGAAAGGACTAAGCCTCTTTTTACTTCTCTAGTCTACCATAGAGGGAAGTGGTGGCTCAGTGATAGAATTCTACACTTCAGTGTAGCAGACTGGATTCAATTCCCAGGCAAAACATCTCACATGCAGCCCTCACACATCCGACTGTGGAGACTTGCATGCTGCTGTCATGTTGAACAAGTCTTAGGGACACTTGCAGACTAAGCAAGACTAGGAAGAAAGGCCTGGTGATTGACTTCTGAAAATTAGCCAATGAAAACCTCATGAATCCCAATGATTCGCTATGCAGCCACTCATGGGGCTGGAGCAGGAATAGGCAGTGTTTCATTCCATTGTGCCTGGAAGCCTTGCGCATTAGGGGTCAAATAGGCAGCAGCTGGCATAACGTTCTACTATCACAGGCATGTGGGTACTCGCTGACTTTTTACATAATAATAAATATTTATTATTCGGGAGGAGAAAGAACAAGCCCTCATTTCTGCTGAGGGTAGGCACTGACGTGGAACAGGCAATGATTTCATCTGACTTTGGTACTAGCACTTGGGAGATCAGGAGAAGTATCGCATGGGGAAAGTTTGTAGTCAGGGACCTCTCCAAATTACTGAGGAGCAAATATGTCAAATTGAAGACTAATGTGCTCCAGCTTTAGGCCATGGTCATTTCAATTGCTTGCTATGCATCTGAGAGCTGGGCAGTGAATAAGGATGACAGAAGATGAATTAATTATTCTGAGTGGTGGTGTTGCAAAAGAGTAAGTAGGTATGTCTTGGAGCAGCTGGGGTGCTTCTTGGAGGCAAAGATGACAAAGCTTCGTCTCCCATACTTTGGGCGTACTGTCAGAAGAAGCTATTCCTTGGAAAGGGACATCTTATTGGAAAGGTCGAGGGTCAGTGAAAGAGAGGAAGACAGAGGGGCTGACACAGTGACTGCAGTCGTACTCAGTATATGACATCATGGCGGCACCTAACAACAACAGCACCAGGCATGTGCCATCAGCTTTAGCAAACATTGCCAAAGCAGTTGTGCCAATGGATACTCCTGGTGGTAATGCATGAGGGGTCAGACTTCTCTTAAGCTAGTTCTTCTCTCCACAATTTTTGATGTGTGTGTGTGAGGTCGGCTTTGAACACAAGACTTGAAAGACAACAAAGCACAGCTAGTTCTAAGACCTTCAACAAACAGTCTGGTAGTGGTGACGTGGGTTAATCAAGTGCCCCCACTTACTATAAGAAAAAACCCTGAAGCAACAGGGGCAGTGTGACCTGGTCAAGGAAAGCAGAATTTCCAGGTTTGAAGTAGAATAGTTTGAAGAAAGAGTTGTAGTTAACTAGGTGAAGTGAGGGAAAGACAGGGAGGGAGACATGCTGGGCAGATGGCATAGCATGTGCAAAGGCCCTGGGATGGGAAGGAATAGGTGAGTATGAGGAGCTTGAGGGGAAAATTAGCTCAGAGAGGTCAAGAAAGTTTCCTGAGGTGGCACAGCAAGTTAATAGCAGAGCCAAGCCTGGATTTGACTGCTCAGAGGTAGTTCATGAGTGTAGCAGTGGGTGTGACTGTAAACCGGTTGCCCTCGAAGGCAAGATCCCCTCACAAAAGGCAGAACCCAGAACCCCCTCAGAAGAGCCAGACAGGTTGATGTTCAAATCCAGTATCTACTTTATTCTAGCTATGTGGCCTTGAGCAGTCAAAGACAAAGGTGATAAAGCACCAGGTTCAAGGCTGCAGTGAGTAGGACAGTGTTTGGAAAGTGACTGGCTGATTGAGTGCCTAAGGGGTATGAGGCGCACCGTCATTTCTCTCCGCCAGGCAGCGGGTCTGGGGTCTTAAAGGAGGAGGGAATCTTTGCAGAGTCCCTACTACAAAATTGGCATCTCCCGCGGAGGCAAGAGGGATGAGGATTCCCATGTTGTAGATGAAAAAAACACTGCTCAGAGAGGCAGAGTGACTCACCCTTGGCCACGCAGCTCTGAAGCAGGAAAAGTCAAGTTTGAACCCCCCCTTTGCAGGGCGGGATGGAGGCTGAATTATCTTCTCAGCCTCTGCAAAGGAAGTTTTATCCCAGGAAATCAATACGGCGAAGCAGGAAATCAGAGAGAACATTAATAATCCCGGGCAGCAAAATGAACCGCTTCTAAACGCTCATTCTTGCTGAATCCAATCCATGGAGCCTGTTACAAATGATGCAGCTCAGAAGAAGAGAGGTTTTCCCGAGGCCATTACAGAGGATGTTAAATGCATTAAGCGCAAGACGCAGGTTTCCCGAGCAGGCTGGAGTGTCTTCCAGAGCTATTCTCAACACGGGCTCTCAATGATTTGGAGAGAATGCCCGGGATTCCAGTTCTAGACTCCCTGGATAATTCAGCCACTGTGAATTGGTAGCCGTCATTTATAATTGGGCAGATTTTGCAGAAAACCTTGTGATTTTCTAGATAAAGTGTCTAGGAAGATCTGGTCCCTCTGGGGTCAAGTTTTTGCTGTAACTACAGTGATGGGCTGGAGCTACGAGTGGTCGAGCCCAGCTTCTTCCCCCTGCAGACAAGATGTTTGGTCTCTGATTCACCACCACCTCTTTGGTCTGCTTCATTGTTAAGGGAGTCTTTTGCCCTTGGAAGCAGGCAACCTAGGGACCACTCTCTGCTTCCTTTGAACCATCACAACTGTTAGTAAGCAAAGTGGCCCCTGAGGTAGAAGCTTGTGAGAGGATGGCTGACGTGTCAATCAAGGCCAATGGGGGCAGAGAAATGACAAGTTCAAGGCTACAAGTTCCGGCTACATCTCCTGATCCTGGTCTGGGGTCCCTCCTACTGTCTTGAACCAACTGCTGAGCTCCTGCCCATCATATATTATTGCCATGTCAACAAGGAGTCCTGGTGGTGCAGCTTAAAGAGCTCAGCTGTTAACCAAAAGGCCCACAGTTCGAACCCAACAGCTAGGAGGAAGATATAGAGGTCTATTTCTGTAAAGATTACAGAACCTTGGAAATCCTCTGGAGAAATTCATACCTGTCCTACAGCCATCCATAGAAGCAGCAGTCAAGAAACCAAACTGAAATGGGTAAATCTGCTGCTACGGACCTCTTTAAAATGCAAAAGAGCAAGGATGTCACTTTAAATAATAAGGTGTGCTTGTCCCAAGTCATGGCACTATCCATCACCTTACAGGCATGTGAAAGTTGGAGCATGAGTAAGAGACTCTAAAAAGAATTAATGTCTTTGACTTGCAGTGTTGGTGAAGGCTCCTGACTATCATGGACTGCCAAAAGAACAAACAAGTCTGCCTTAGAACTAGCAACTAGAATGTTCCTTAGAAGTCAGGATGGCAGCTTCATCTTACATATACTTTGGGCATGCTATTAGGAGGAGTGACTCCCGGGAGAAAGACCTCATGCTGGCTAGAGTAGAGGAACTGAGAAGAAGACTCTTTTTCCCCCTAGCCATGGTTAGTGCCTATTATTGCTAGTCTTTTGGGTTTTGGGGTGGGTTTTTTTTTTGCATTTTTTTAGTTAAATTTTAGTGAAAGTTTACAGAGACCTTGGATTTTTTTCATTCATACATTGTTGTACACTTTCCTCTCTACCCACCCTTCCCCTCAGTTCGTTTTTCTCTTTGAAGAAAAAAAAAATTCTTTAATTGTTATACAATCCTACCCCTACAAGTCCACTTTACTATGTAGCTCTTATTCTGGACTCCTGTCATGAAAATCATACTTAATCATACATTCCTTTTAAACAGTTTTCTCCCTCATTTGTTTCAATGCAGTATATGTTATTTATCCCCTCTTTTCTTAAGTTCCCCTCAACCCAGATGTCAGTCTTGTTTTACAACAGTGGCACTATGCAGTAGTTATCCTTTTGTGACTGAGATAGTTCACTCAGCATAATGTTCTCCAGAATCACCCATTTTGTATAATATTTCATGAGTTCCTTGTTTTTCAATGCAGCGCAGTATTCCATTGTGTGAATATACCACAGCTTCTCTATTCATTTGTTGATGGGCACTTGGCTTGTTTCCAACTCCTTGCTATTGTGAACAAAGCCGCAATAAACATGGGTGTACATATATCTGCCTGGAGTGGCAGTTATGGTCTCTTTGGGGTATATTCCCAGTAGCAGAATTGCTAGGTCAAATGTATTTCTATTTGCAACTTTTTGAGAAAGCGCCATACTGCCTTCCAGAGTGGTTGCACTATTTCACACTCCCATCAACGGCGAATAAAGGGTCCATTTTCTCCACAGCCTCACCAGCATTTATTGTTTGCTGCTCTGTTGACTTTTGCTATTCTTACTAGGGTGAGATGATATCTCAGAGTTATTTTGGAGAAGATGACTCTTAATGAGATGGACTGACACAGTGATTGCAACTGTGGGCTTAGGTACAGAAGAGATCGGGAGCCTGGTTCAGGCCTGGGCACCACATTCTGTCGTACGTGAGTTGGAGCAGATCTGGTGGCACCTGACAATACATGGTGGATAAAGGGATTAAAACCAATGACTCAAGCTATGAATTACTAGAACTTGGAATCTGAGCCACGGTCTCCCCAAACCCTGAAGATATTAGAACCCCTGGGCTCTTCAAGAGCGGCCTCCAGGAACTGAGAGTGGGGATTTTAGAAAAAGCATATTTTCAGAGCTGCTGGTCCCTTGGGGCCTGTGAGCAAAGAGACAGGGACAGAGGAGGGGAAGCATTATTGAAATGAAAGAAATCTTATTTAAATCAGCTCAGATGCCACACAAAGAAAAATGAAAGCCTTCTGTGGCACTTCCCGGTGCCATTTCCAATTCTATCTTATCAATACGAGGCTGGTATTTTGAGTTTCAAAGAGAAGAAGAAAAAGAAAACCTCTCTTTCTCTTTTAATTCTCTAATAAATGTTAAAATAGCTCATGGGTCATCAGGTGACAGTGGAAGGAAGACGGGGACATTTTAGCATCTTAATGAAGACTAAAAAAACTAATTTGTTGACTCTTCCTTCCAAAGCTAACCTCTCTGGTGGAAAGCTGTGTGTTTTGCATAATGAGGTTGAAATAGCTGCTGTCCTCTCCTCTTCATGGTGAGTTTTCAGTGGATTCCTACATCTGCTAAGGGCTTACTTTCTTCCTGCTGCTCTGACCAGGATAGTGGGATCCTTTCTTAAAATCTTCACAAGGCTCCAAACTGCTTTAAAGATGAAGAGTAAGCATACCACTTAGGGAGCTCACAAGATCCTAAGGATGGTCCAGCTTCATTGTCTACCAGCCTCTGCTCTTCCCCAAAATTCTAGCCATCCTACCACGGGGCCTTTGCACATGCTACTACTCTCTTTCTATCTGCAGTGTTCTTTCCATCTCTCTTTACCTATTTAGCTTTACTCACCCCCAGGATCCCAGGTTATGTTTTCCTTTCTGAGAGATGCCTCCCAGTATAATGCCCTACAAACAAACCTCCAGACAGAGGTTCCTCATGAGGTGCTGGGAATCAAACCCAGGTCTCCTTCCTGGAAGGTGTCATCACTCAGGGTGTTGCCCTCACTAAGCTCTGAAACCAGTCTTTTCATTTGTCTACATGTTTCTCTTCTAAATTCCACCCCTGCAATCATCTCAGGACAGCAAAGACTCTGCCTACATTACTCGAACTCTACTTGCATCTACTGATCCCAGGATATACTCAGACCTGGTACATTGCAAACACTCAGTAAATACAGCTTGAGTGCATGAATGTAGAACGGTTCCTTCATATACTAACTGTAGCCAGACAAATGGCTCCTCAAAAGATGTCCATGTCTGAATCCTAATATCTTGTTGTTGTTAGGGTGTTAGGTGCTGTGGAGTTGGCTCCAACTGGTATGTATACAACAGAACAAAACTCTGTGTGGTCCTGCCTCACCCTTTCAGTCTCTGCTGTGCTTAAAGGCCATTGTAGCCACTGCATCAGGCCACCTCATTGAAGGTTGTCTCTTACAGGGTAAAAAGGATTTTGCAGATGTGATTAAATTGAAGAGCCATGAGATGAGAGATTATCTTGGATTATCTGGGTGGGTACAATGTCATCAGAAAGGTGCTTATAAAAGGGAGACCAGAAGGTGAAAGTCAGTGAAGACGGGATGATGAAAGCAGAGGTCAAAGTGATATGGGTCACAAGCCAAGGCGGGCAGGAAGGCGAGAGTCAGTGAAGATGGGATGACGGAAGCAGAGGTCAAAGAGATATGGGTCACAAGCCAAGGGGGGCAGGAAGCATCTAGGAATCTGAAAAGGCAAAAAGGCAGCTTCTCCTCTAGAACCCCTAGAAGGAACTCAGAAGTTTGTATTTTTTATTGCAATCTGAGTGAAGGTTTTCAAAGCAAATTTTCTTAAACACCTGGTTTTATAACATTCGTTACAATACTCACAATGTCATTATGCTCTTTCCACTTGCTTCCTGTTATTATCATTTCCCAGAATCTTCCTACCATACCTCCTCCTGCCTTCAGGGTTTTATCTTGGGCAAAGGCTATTCTTTTGACCTTAGTTGATTGGATATTCTAAAGCAAAAGTGCCTCCTTGGTGTGACTGGTCACTTTATATGCTTAATATGTGACTGAAAAATTGAGTCACAAAGGTGAGTTTTGTTCTGATTTAAAGGATAACTAAGAGCCTTAGTCTCAAGGATTCCACCCATTTCTGTTGAACCAATGTTTTTAAGTTTTGTTCCACATTTCTCCTGTACTATCCAGAATCTTCTACTGTGATATCATATAGAATGATCTCTTGACCCACTTTAGTCTTCAGGCTTTCAGAACTATTGTTGTTGTGTATTGTAGAGTTGAAATTGCCTCATAGCTGACCCTCTGAAAGGTTTTCAGAGGTAGTTAATTGCACAGGAGGAGATTGTCCATCTTTCTCCCATGGAGCAGTTGGTGGCCTTGTACTGAGTGCCCTCCAGATCGCAGCACAGCTTCTTGCCACTAGGCCACCAAAGTTCCCTATTAGAAAATATATATCATCACTAAAATGGAGATAATTTGTTACAGCAGCAAGGAGAAGCTAATACACACTCAACCTGTCAAGTAGCCTGAGATCTAAGGGGATATATGGAAGTCCTGTCAAGGAATGGAAAAGTATAGAGTTAACGCTACCATTAACTCTGGGAGATTTCTGGCAAGTCCATCCCCTTCTCTGGGCCTCAGTTTCCCACCTTCGTAGTCCTGAGGGAAAGCTGATCAGCTGCTCTCTTGGACCAGCCACTCATGGGTTATCCAGGCTACTGTTTCTGATAGAAGTTCAAATTCAGAGATGTGGCAGTCATAGTAGCAGGGGCCTCAGGACTGTCCCAGGAGCCACATTAGCACAGCTGGCAGTGGGGAACCATGCCCAGGGCTGATGAGGAGCTGAGGACCCAGTGAGGTCCTGGAAGAAGCCTCAATAGTGTAAAACCAATAACCTCATCACTGGCACTCAAGGAACAAGCTGTGTTTAGCCTCAAGGCACTACATGGCTCTTTCTGCATGAAAAGACAACTGGTTTACTGCAAATCATTTTCCAGTTTTCAATGTTGGAAGGGAGCGGGGGCAAGAAGAACACAGGTGTGCTGACAAAAAAAAGAAGTCACACTTGGGATTGGCAAAGTCCCTGGATGATGTAATAGCTGAGTTAGCATACTCAGGTGCTGACTGAAAGGTTGGTGGTTCCAGCCCACCCACAGGTGCCTCAGAAGAAAACCCTGGTGATATGCTTAAAAAAAAAGCAGCTACTGAAAACCCTATGAAGCACAGCTCTGCTCCGATGAGCATGGGTGTTGAAGTCAACTCAAGGGCAACTAATTTGGGCTTTTGAGGAGTTGGAGTTTGAAGGGTATGTTATATATTCTTGAGTTGAAACAGACTCATAGCTGACCCTCCAGCAGGTATTCAGAAGGAACAAATCACAAGAGAGGATATTTCCTATTTCTCTCCCATGGAGAATCTGGTGGATTCAAAACATGTGCCTTTGGGTTGGCAGTGCAACTCCTTACCACTAGGCCACCTGAGGTTTCCCACACGCCTCATGAATCTGCCTATAGATAGCCAGCTGAGCTATAGCTCTTGGATGATTACCATCTCTGATTAAGTCTGATAAAAAGAAAAGCTACCGGGTCACAATAATGAAGTTAGTAACTCACCCTTACATAACTCACACTGGATGCCAGGCACCATTCTAGGTCATTGAGTTTTCACACAGCCCTTTGTAAAGATACCGTCATTATTATCTCAGTTATACAAACAAGGAAAGGAGGCACGGAGAGCTACATTCACATGCACAAGCTCTCTCCATTGCTATGTAGCAGAGCGAGGATTTGAACCCTGCTAGGGAGTGACATCCACTTCCTAAACAACATGCCTCTGGAAATTCTATGAACGTTGATAAATGATGATAGTTATAGAAAGGCTTCGGGCCTTTTGTTCATAGGGTCTCTATGAGTCGTGCTCGACTTGGCGGCAATGCATAACAACAACAGGGACGTTAAGAGGTGGCTCAGAAGTGCTCTACATCCATCTACATTGTGTGCTGGAACCTTTTCCAAACACAGGCTACATCATCCTGACAACGTCCTAGAGATAGCAGCTGGCTTACCTTTTTAATTTTTTTACAAACAAAGAAACAGAAATGTGACCTAAGTCACATGGACAGCCAAGGGGTCTGACTCCAAACTTTCTCAGTTCTTTACTACTGAACCACATCCAGCCCACACTGGTTGCAGCCAATCTGTGTATCTTTTACTTACAACTGAGCATGGTCCATACTGCCATTTTAATATCTCACAGAGGCTTGTTCTCCTGTCACCAATGGCAACAATAAATACTACGCTGAACATTGTACCACCCCAGGAGAATGCACACTTGCTAGTATCCCCATTTTTCAGATGAGAAAACTGAGGCCCATAGATTAAGACATCTGCTCAAGGTCAGAGTAGGCAGGGAATCTGGCATGTGTGGTCAGGAAGTTCAAGTTCAGTGCCCATGCTGATAATGCTGACACTGCGTGGCCTCCAATTAACTCACCCTGGAGCATGGGGCCCTCTCTTTCTCCCACTTCACGTCCAACTGAAAAGGCTTTTCCTGCATTCAGACCTGGGTCTTTTCTGAGCCCCCAGGTCAGAGGGGCTAAGGAGGGACTCAACCATAAAAAAAAAAAAAATAAGAAAAGCTTCTAGACCCATTTAAGGGTTTTTGTCCATATATTCTCCCTTATTTGAAGATGTGTGTCCCCTAATTAATTTCATTCCACACAAACAAAACTTTGAGAACAAGCCCTCCTCAAAGTTCAAGAAAAGAGCAGGGAACTCCCATCTTCCTTATTCTATTTCCTAGGTTGGTAAACTGAGTTCACAGTTTTCAGCCTGGGACCCAGAGATGTTGGGGCTCAATGAGAGAGAGTAGACCCACCTGGTGGTGCCAGGCGTAGAACAATTAACTCATTCTCTCACTACAGGCTTATTGAGCACTTTCTGCACGCTTGCGTGGTCTTGGGGCAGTGCGGGGACCCAACAAGAACATGAAGAGAGCTCATGCTTTCATGTTTCCTCTGTCCTGCCGAGGTGGGGGGGGTCTTCACCCAGGCCCACCCTGGTTAACAGAGGACCTGTTAGTTTTGGTATGAAGTAGGCACATGACAGAAAAGAGTTAAATGAACATATGGAAGTGAGGTGTACTTTGGGCTCAAGTAAATAATGAAACCGTGTTTACTGAGGAAGATGCTGAGGCTCAAAGAGGACTTGCTGGTGTGGAAAAGATGCAGAGCTTGGAGGATTTGTCATCCCATTGGTTCTGAACAGAGTCCTATGGATATAGAAGCACTAGAAGGAATCTTAGCTATGCTCATTCAGAAAAGTGACTCCTCTCCTGGCTTAATGCACAGAGCTGTGAGCCTATAACTGGTTACCACTGTCTCCTAATGACCCTGGAGAAGGAGTTCAGTCATGTAGCTTGAAGAAGTACCAGAAGCCAAAGAGTAGAAAGAAAGATGACCTGCATTGGTTAGCTAAGCCCACGATTACGCTGCGTAATGAACAACTACAAACAACCCAGCCACACACTGTAAAAAGCGTTCGTCCGTTCAACTCTCTGGCCAGCAGGAGCTTGCCTGAGCCAGGCTTGAGGTTCGGGCTCAGGGCAGTGCAAAAGGGGCTAAACTGGAGGGGCAGATATACATACATTGGAGCAACATGCAATAGGCATCTGAAGGCCTCAGCCTGGAAAAGAGGCACTCCATATCTTTCACTACACCCTAATAATCAAAGCTAGCCATGCCCTGAAGCCAAAGTTAAGGAACAGGGGTAGGTACCCTAACCCTTCACAGAGGAGAGGCTTCTGGGTGACACAGGGGTTTGAATTTGATTACTAACCTAAGAGATCCTAGGGAGTTCTGGCAGCTTAGTGGTAAAGGAGTTGAGCTGCCAACCCAAAGGCACATTGTTCGAATCTACCAGCTGCTCTGTGAGAGAAAGATGGACAATCTCCTCCCATGTGATTTACTGCCTCTGAAAACCCACCAGAGGGTCAGCTATGGACGGGTCAATTCCTACTTGATGATATGCAACAACAACAACAACAATTAGCCTAAAGGTAGGAGTTCCACCTCACACAGTAGTGCTGTGGAAGAAAGACCTGGCAACCTGCTTCCTTAAAGATGACAGCCTAGAAAACCCTACAGAGCAATTCTATTCAAGATCACTGGAGTAAGTAACCATTCGACACCAACAAGTTGGGGTTTTGTTTTGTTTTTTTGTTTTTTTTTCTTTTAGCAAAATGAATGGCAAAGTCACAAGGGGAAGAGAGTGGGTACAGGATGAGGGAAGAACTGAGGCCAGAGAGGCTTTGAATGTAACAGGAGACACTGGCTACCTCAGGGAAGGGGCCCCACATTGGCCCTACCTCACCTGCTCACCCCTCTCCCTTTTGTCAAGGGCTGGGAGAGTCCCCTCAACCTTGGCGAGGTTCCCGCAGGCCCCCCAGGCTCCCTCAGGCCCCCCAGTGCCCGTCTTCCCAGCATCTGTACCTGCTCCGGGGAGCCATTAATCTCGGGCAATTTCTTTCCTCACTTGATTTGTTTATTTAAGGAAAACAAGTTGCTCCTAATTAGAAGCACTGCTGTCGAGACATTCAGCGCATCCTAGGCTTCCTATTTTCAGACCTTCTGCTTAAAATGATACCTGCGCTGGGAACATCTGCGGGTTTATGCTGCGAGCTGTCCAAAGTGGGGATTTCGCGTGAGAGAGACTGGGGAGAGGGAGGGATACGGGTGGAGAGGGAAGGCGCCGGAGAGCAGAGGATTCCAGGGACTCCAGAGAACTACATGACAGGGGTGCTTGGAAAATTAACATGCAGCATCCCCGCGCCCTGCCTGCCCGGAACAGGCACTGACAGCCTGCTGAAGCAGCACCTGGAAGGTACACAGCAGCAGCACAATGAAGACCTTAACACAGGCAAAAGATTCGTCATGAAGGCTCAGAGGTTTTTCTGTTAGGAATCACTCAGGAGAGTCTGTACCTACCCAACACATGCGTCTGTGTTTCCAAGGGCGCCCACACAGCCCTGCAGAATTGCAAAGGCTCAGAAACTCACACAGACGCATACACGAAGGTATCCTACAGTGTATGCAGATAACACACTCAGAAACACACGTGCACATAGACATGCAAGGCAAGAGAAAAGTTGCATTGCTGCACAAGCCAACAGGCACGCTCAGAGAAACACACACACACACACACACACACATACGCAAGAAGAGATATTGCAACATCCATGGGAACACACATCCTGAAACTCGCTCGTGCACGCGAGAAGTGCAGCTAAGTTGCACTAGGACACACAGAAACACGTCTCCTGAGACTCCCACATGCATAGACACGCATGTGCACACCGCACCCTGATTGATGCAAACTCACATCCAGAGAGAAAATCAAGTGATGGAGTACAGACACAGAGATACAAAAAAAAAAATTTCTATTGTTTTACACACAGGTGTGTATCTTCAGAATATATCTGCATCTGGTGGCCTAGTGACAAGAAGCTGCACTGCAATCCCAAAGGCACGCAGTTCGAGGCCACCAGCTGCTCTGCAGAAGAAGGATGGGCAGTCTCCTCTCATGCAATTAACTGCCTCTGAAAACCTGCTGGAGGGTCAGCGATGGGTATGTGTCTGTCTATCTATCTATCTATCTATCTATCTATCTATCTATCTATCTATCTATTATTTTGGAATCAGGAACGCCATCCACTTCCTAAACAACATGCCTCTGGAAACTCTGAACTTTGATAAATGATGATGATAGTTACAGAAAGGCTTCAGGTCTTTTGTTCTAGGGTTGCTATGAGTCATGCTTGACTTGAAGGCAACAACAACAACAACATATATATTATACATACACACAAAGAGTCACAATGACAGGTACACTCACAAACATGCTTTGACAATCACACACCCACAGAGAAGACCCTTATGAGATGGACTGACATGGTGACTCTGACACAGTGACTGCAGTCATGGGTTTGAGTATGGCCCAGACTGTGCACAACACACAGGAAAGGCAAGGTTTTGACTTACTGTTCACAAGATTATGGGTCATAGCTACTTGATGGCACTGAACAACAGCGCTTCCAAACACATAACATCACAAAGGTTCCACCATACCACTCAGGCACACACACTTGGAAGTATACACCTACATGGTGGAACACAATTAAACCAACAGTACTCTATTGACACAGAGCCATACACAAAGGTGCATGGAAAAACACAGATGTACAAATCTGCAAGCGTATGATCACAAATTCACGCTCACACAGATGTACTCACACACACACACACACACACACGTGCAGACAGCATGATAGTTGTGGTTGATTGCCATTGAGTCAAGCACAAATCATAGCGCCCCTATGAACAAAAGACCTGAACCCTTTTTGTAACTACCGAGACAGTATGTACAACTACCAAGACATGTAACCAGGCAGATATGCACAGCTTCTCACAGACAGGTGCATCCACACAGACCTTCATCGCACATACATGCATCTGTACATACATGCACTTCATCGGCCATGCAACTCACAGGCATGCACCCTTAATATCACACGTGCAGAAATCCAGCCTCACACACATTCCCTTCGAGCGTGTGCACATACAGGCTCACGATGCTGGCTCCCACAAGCACACCCTCACACAGACACTTTTCACACAGGTGCCAACACACACTGAAGCCCTTGAGGCAAGTCATACTCACAAGAGCACAGGTGTGCAAGCCTGCAGGATGATGCACATGAGTGTGTGTTCCTGCATGCGCACACATATACCCCGTTCTACCAGGAGAGCAAAGTTCATTTTCTCATAGGCTCAAAAGTCTATAGATTGAGCAGCACACAGAGAGATTGCTGCAACCCAAAGTCCCTTCTGCATACCCACTGGGCCACTCCATGCCAGCTAGGATAAGGGAACCCTGGGCTGGGGAGGGAAAGAAATGTCCCAAGCTTCAGAACTGCTCAGAAAGAAATAAGATTGACAGTCTACTGTTTCCCCCAACAGTTTTAGTATTCCCGCATACACACACCTTTAAGACTTCACTCTGTCCCAAATGACTGTTCCCACTGGTCACAGCAGCCTCACCTGCCCAGCCTGGGACAGTCCTCAGCAGATTGGATGCCTGATACCAACGGACTGCACTGCCCTTCTCTGAGTGCCTGCACAGCTGCAAAGTTGAAGCCATGGAGACAGCCTACCTCTACCTCCTGTTGTCATGGTGATGCAGCAGCTGGGTGCATCCAGCCCGCCCCTGCTCGCCCTGGGCTTCCTACTAGCAGCTGCTGGTCCAGCGGGGACTTTTATGGAAAAGGAGGGAGGGGCAGCAGTAGCAGGTGTCAGGTGAGAGGACATTGGCGAGGACAAAGGCCCAGTCTCCAGGTAGAGGATCATCTGGCGCTTCAGGGTCCACACTGAAAACAGATAGTAGTTGGAGCTGCTTCTGCAGAGTGCCTCATTGGCTGCTGCCTGTGCTGTGCCCAGTGGGTAAGGAGCTGTGCTGCCATTTCAAAGGTAGGCAGTTCGAAGCCACCAGCTGCTCTTCAGGAAAAGATGGGCAATTACTTCTGCATGATTTACAGACTCTGAATACCCACTAAAAGATCAGCTATGAGTTGGTTCCAACCCAGTGATACCCAACAATAATAAACCTTCTCAAGTCAGAATGATTAACTGCCCGTTTTACAGATGGAACAACTGAGGTTTTGAGGGGTGAAATGACTGGCCAAGCTCAGCTCCTGTGAGTCCTAGGTCTCTTAAATGGGGAATTGCACCACATCCTGGAATTCTGCAAATCTCATCTGCGGCAATCCATCAGGGGCTTAAGGGTGTCAGAACTGTGGGTAGTCTGAGGATACGTGAAATATCTTCACGTTACAGAGGCAGCTGAGATGCAGAGATGTCTACTGATTTGTCCAGCTGAAGAGCAGGCTTGAAGTGCATCTCTCAACCCAAGACAAGGCTTTCCCTCTGATACCACACTGATTACCACAGTGGTGGAGTCCCCAGGTCTGGCTCCAGGCCAGAATACCAGGCAAAGAAGAGATCTTCAGAATCCCACCTCATGTCCCAAAGCCTACCCAATAACCACAGAATAATCACAGAATCTATTTCCCAGTGGCAAGCTCCCAGCCCAAGCCTGGGGTTACAGAGCTGGGAGAATGTTCCCAGCCCTCCTTCCTTAGGACAGCTAGCCACCTCCATCACCTGCCTCACCAACTAGTCCAGCAAGATGATTCCCCTGGCTCTGGTCTGAGACCCCAGCAAGAAACTACGAAGCCATCTACTGGGCCCTCATCACAGGGCTGGCTTCAAATGAGCTTTGAGAAGTGACTAGTCTCCCATAGAGCATGCTTTTCAGGATGAGCAAAAAAAGAATCTGGCCAAACTCATGAGTGTGATGCGTCAGCTCAGCAGAGTCTTGGTGGGCCCAGAGTGTGTGTGTGATCGCCCACAACCCTGATCCGGAAGTGGTAATGACAAGAGGCCCGTTTTAGCTGTCCACACCAGCCACCCTTCTGCAAAAAAGTTTGCATGGTCCCAGACTCCAGTCGAAAAGGTAAGCAGCAGCCCAGGAAACTTCGCCAGATGATTTTTTTTCTTTCTTGCCTTTTCTTCTTGGGAGCTACAGGGGAGGGAAGTAAGCTCTATCCCTTCTAGCGGCTCTGCCCTGAATGGTCCTCCTGCAATGACCTATCTGGAAAAGCCTGGTTGGAGGCTGAGTGCGTCCCCCTGTCCCCTGTCCCCAGCTCCCCCACCTACACAGACACACAGACACACACACACACACACACACACACACACACACACACACTCCAGAACATCAATTTGTAGGCGCACACAAAGCCCTCCACACAAAGCCCATGGCCTGGACGGTCCTGGTTTAGCCCGGTTTAGGCATCAGACAACCTGGAGCTTCCCTCCCTAGAGAATTCGTCCTCAACAAGCACCTTCTATTACAGCCAACTTGGAATAAGATGTGCTTCTTCTCCCTTAGGACTCCCTTAGGAGCGGGCTAGGAAGGAGATTCGTCGATCGAATTTAGGGGTGCAGCTCTGTCCGCGAAGCCAACCCCCCAGCAGTGTGTGCTTTCAAGGGTCCTGTGGGGATCCCCCAAAGAAGGGCGCTCGGATGGGCTCGGATGTCCCACTCCTTTCCAGAGGAAAGTTTAGTTATATGCCCAGAGCTAGGCTGTCACCGCGCTGGGTTTGTCACTCGGCAGGCTTACTCCAGGCGCGGAGCCCCCCAGCCTGTGGGGAGGCGGCTGGAACTGGAAACCCAGCTCCTCCAGCAGCAGAAACCATTTCGCAGCGGCTGCGCGCCCCCCTCTCCCTAATGGAGCCTGCTGAACGCGCCCAGGCGCCCAGGCCCCCAGCCCCCCGCAGCCCTTACCTGAGGGGTCTCGGCCACTTGCAAACTCTGCCAGCGGAGCCCAGCAGGGACGGGGTGTGTGTGTGGGGTCTCTCTCTAGGACTCTCGAGCTCCGCGCCTGGTGCACTCTCTGTGTGGGCGCCTTCCTGGCTGCCAGCTGCTGCAGTCTGTGGCATCCAGGAAAGCTGAAGCCCGGTTCCCTTTATTGCCTCCTCTGCCCGGGCCCGGGGCTATTTCTGCGGGTCTGGTGTGAGGGGCATCCTGCGTGCCTCCAGCAGGAAAGTAGAAAAGAGTGTGCGCCCTGGATTGCAGCAGCTGCGGTGGCCGTGGGTGAAGAGGCGCTGGCGACGCCAGCCGGTGAGCCGGGGCGGCAGGCGGAGGCGAAAAGGAAGTGCAGCCGGGCTCCTGCGAGCCTGGCGCTCGGGGCGGGCGGGCGGGCGGCCGGCGGCACTGCGGAGCCCCTGGCCGCGGCGAGGCCCGGCGCACCGCTGGCCGCGGGGATGCCCGAGCCCCCTGAGTGCTGGGCGCGCGCTGCGGCTCCGCGCCGGCTTAGCCTCCTCCCTCTCGCTCTCGCTCGCTGCCTCTTTCGCAGTCTCGCTCGCTCCCCCGGACTTCACGTCTCCAGCCGAGCTCCCCTCCGCCGCCGCCGCCAGCAGCAACAGCAGCGCGCCCCAGCCCCGCGCGCTCCTCGTTTCTCACACGGAGCCCAGAGCCCTGCCTGCTGCTTAACTCCTTGCATGCCACTGGGCCCTCCGCGGCCTCGCCAGGAGCTGGACAGACCTGAGTGCCAGGGCCGCTGCGGAGCCAGGGCGAGGGCTGCACCCTGAGGCCTCAGTTTCCTCATCTGGGAAATGGGTTTGATAAATCTGTGCCATAGGGTTGTCAATTAACTAACATATGTCTGATTATGCGAAGTGCCGAAGTCAGCCTCCAGGCACTGAGTAAACGCCAAATAATTGGCACAACATTTGTTTGCGGTTAAAGAAAGCATGGTGCCTCGCATTTAGTGAACATCCAACACAGGACAGGTTTTTGTTTGTTTAACTTGTTTTAACTGGTTGTTTGTTGTTGTTGTTAAGTACCATTGAACTGGAACTGACCCCACAGCTGACCGTCCAATGGGTTTTCAGAGGCAGTAAATGGGCTCTGAAAGATTGCCCATCTGTCATCGGCCTTTGCCTTGGCAACGCTTTAAGATGTGCAACTTCCGGCTGATTTCTTCCCCTTTCTGGGCCTGTTTCTTTACAGCTCTGTAATCTTGGGCAAGCCTGATCACCGTTTGAGACTCTTGCTTCCTCATCTGTAAAATGGGAATGATCATACCCAACTTCAAAGATGGCTACAGCTGGACCTGGCATGTGACAAGAGCCACTTCCTAGAAGCCAGGCATTTTCCTGTATTGACTCAAACACAATGCCTTATCAAACCATCACGATGAATTGGGGGGAGGCGAGGAGCGTCTAACACAGCAAGAAAGAAGAAGATTTGAACACATGACTTTCTGGAGACAAAGCTAGCGTTAGTACCTGTTGCGCATGGAACTCTAGCAGCGACTTCAAAGTGGTACTAGAGGGTTATTCTCTTTAGGGCTAGCCACAAGGATGTGCATCTGCATTATTTTAGCCATTAGAACATTAATATAATGTTGATAGTTCAAAAAGGACAGGAAAATGTTGAGGAGAACTAAACCAGCCCCATTCCCGCCACCCAGTCAAATGACCATGAGGACTAACAGTTTGGTGTACTTCCTTCCAGCCCTTCCCACCACTCCCGGGCCCTGCTTTTCTGTGTCTACTACAGGCAAGAGCATTTGGCACAGAGAGGGATCATTCCACAGCCTCTATTCTGTATCAGGAGACAGACAAGGCTTAGAAAAGGCAACTCAGAACTCCTTTTGTCCAGGTAGGAACCTGCCCTCCAACATCCACAACAACTCTATTGGCTCAAGGGAAAATATAGCAGGCTTGATAGGAATGTGTCTCACCCCAAATGTCAGACAAATCCCTGGCGTGGCCTTATGCCTGTCTTCCAGGAACAAATCATTCCTTCCCTTGAAATGCAATGGCCATACAACCCTCACAAGCCATCTGAGCCTTCCCTGTTCATCACTGCTGGCCCGCTGTGGGCAGAATATTCTCTGTGCCAGCCTTGGAAGGACCAGAGAAACTCTCAGGTTGCAGACATTTCCAGACACAGAAGAGTATTTGCCTTAAAGACCCAGCTCCCTGAGTTCAATTCCTGGTTCTGTGCTGGGTCAGCTGTAACCCTCAGCACCTTTCTGAGCCTGGTCTGCTGGTCATAGGAGGACGCAGAGGACAGTGCCAGCCCCTAGGTCACTATGAGGATTAGATGAGGAATGATTGCTAAAATGCTTAATGAATGGTGGCTGTCACCATCACCGAGGGGAAGTGAATGGGAATATACCAAAATTAATGGTGGACAATTATTGAGTACTAATGACTAAGGATGATAGAAGAATTGATACCTTTGAGCTGTGGTGATGGAGAAGAGTCTTGAACATACCATGGACCACCAAGAAAACAAATAGGTCTGTCTTGGAGAGGGTGAAACCAAGTCTCTCCTTGCAAGATGGGATATTGAAGCTCTGTCTGCCAAGTATTTTGGGCAGGTAGCCAGGATAGCCTGGCCCTTGGAGAAGGACATCATGCTCAGAAGGGTGGAGGGACAGCTCCGGAGAGGAAGATTCTGGATAAGATGGATTAATACAGTAACTGGGCAACGTGATAGGTATGCTGGAGTCAGTAAGACTGACTCAGGACAGGGCAGGCTTGTGAGCTGTCATAACAGGGTCACTAGGAGTTGCAGGCAACTTGACAGCACATAACACATGTGACAGGAATCCCTGGTGGCACAGTGGTTCAAGTCCCAGCTACTTATTGAAAAGTTTGCTCTTTGGACCCACTAGAAACAATGGGACGATATGTGGCAGTCTACTTCTGTAAAGATTACTGTCTCCAAAACCCTACAGAGCAGTTCTGCTTTGTCCCATAATGTCGCTATGTGTCCAGTGGTGAGAAATTGTGCTGCAATCCCAGAGGCATGTGGTTCAAATTCACCAGCTGCTCTGTAGGACAAGGAGAAGAAATCTCCTCTCATGCAACTTACTGCCTCTTAAGACCTGCTAGAGGGTCAGTTATGGGTCCGTTCTGACTGAATGACACCAAAGACCAACAATGAGTCAGAATGAACTTGCAAGCAGTGTGTGTGGTTTGGCTTTGCTAAGCAGCAGATGCAATTCCCACCAATTCTTTATAAACACTTTACCTTTTCTGTTTGAGTCAATGTAGATGCATGGTGACCCTGGATTTATCAGTGTAGAACTGTGCTCCATACCATTTTCAATGGTCAGTTTTTCAGAAATAGATTGTTGTTGTTGTTGTTGTTGTTATGTGCCATCAAGTTGCCTGCAACACATAGTGATCCTATATACTACATATATGAACCCTGCTCTGTCTTGAGCCAACACACCTACCCACATCACCCCAATCACTCATCGAGGGTCTTCCTCTCCTGTGCTGTCCCTCCACCCTCCCAAGCATGGTATGTCCCCTCTCCAAAGATTAGTTCTTCCTTGCAACATGCCCAAAGTATGTCAGATGGAGCTTCAGAATCCTTGCCTCCAAGGAGCAGTCTCATTTCACCCTCTCTAGGATAAACCTGTTTGTTCTCTTAGCAGTCCATGGGATATTCAGTACTCTTCTCCAGTACCACAGCTCAAAGGCGTCAATTCTCCTTCTATCATAACTAGTCATTGTCCAGCTTTCTGGTGCACAGCACGCAGTTGTAAGGACCATGGCCCGGATCAGGTGCACCTTAGATTCCATACTGACATTGCGGCTCTTCATTAGACTTTCTTGTTTCCCCTGAGGCCCTTCTGTGTGTCCTTAAACCTATAACCTTTCATCTAGCACCCTAATGCTTAACCATTTATACTACCTTAGGCATTGCTGTTGTTAGGTGCTGTTGAGTCAGAATTACTCATAGCTGACTAGCCAATGGGCTTTCAAAGTCAATAAACTGCATGGGAAGAGATTGCTCATCTTTCTTCTGTGGAGCAGCTTGTGGATTCGAACCACATGCCTTCGTGTTGGCAGCGCAGCTCCTTATCAGTAGGTCATCAGAGTATTCTTCTTTGGGCAATAGATATTGGAATTATTCCGTTTAGAGGGGAAAACAGCAGACTCTCCGAGCAGTTCTCACCCTGTCTTCTTCCCACTTGGACCCATAATCCTCTTGCTTTGTGTACAAGACAGATTTCCATCAGGGAGAGGCCTTGGAACAGACACAATGGTCCCACTGAACATGGAATTGTCATCAGCTGGGAACAGATTCCACAGTAGCTTTGATCTCATAGTAACATTGATCTCTAGTAGCCCTTAGTTTGGTCAGCTACATACCACTTTTACTTGCCCTCCCCCTAATCCTTCCCAGGAATGGGAACTGGGATCCCGTTGAAATGGGAAGAACTTCAGGCTTGAGATTAGGCTGGTAGGGCCGTTGGCACTAGCCTGGTGTCCTTGCATTGAGTTTCTGCTTCTTCATCCTTTAAAAGGAGCGATCATGTCTTCCTTGTGTCTTT
The DNA here is from genome assembly GCF_000299155.1 of Elephantulus edwardii. Lineage (NCBI taxonomy): Eukaryota > Metazoa > Chordata > Mammalia > Macroscelidea > Macroscelididae > Elephantulus > Elephantulus edwardii. Next base: position 4,220,603 of record NW_006399901.1, on the reverse strand, counting down.
CTCCAGACTGTTGGGTGGATGAAAAGATCAAGTCCTGTAAGAACGGGAGAGGGAGCATTGGTGGCCTAGTGGCAAGAAGCTGCGCTGCAATCCCGAAGGCACACGGTTCAAGGCCACCAGCTGCTCCGTGGGAGGATGGGCAATCTCCTCCCGTGGGATTAACTGCCTCTGAAAACCTGCCAGAGAGTCAGCTATGGGTCAGTTCCAACTCGATGGGACACAACAACAACAGAAGAGTGAGTACACACACATTATTGTCATCATCATGCAAGCATGTAAAACAGGCCATCACGGCTTCTAGTGGTTAGAAGTGTGAATGTGGGGACCATTTTCCCAATGTGGATACCCAGCCTTGACTCATCACCATTTTTTAAAGGGTGTGTCCACATGCACCAGTACATATTGGTTTGGGGCTCTCCATTGACTTCATTGATCAATCCCATCATCTGTGTGTCAATATCACACTATGCTGATTATCATAGCTTTCCAATAATCACAAGATCAGTATGAGTTTTGAATTTTTTTTCTCTTGGGGGAGGGTCTTCTTCAAACTTCACCCTTCATACATACTTTAGAAGCAGCTTGTCAAGTTCTTCATAAAAAAAGAAAAGAAGAAGAAAGAGAAAGACTTACTAGTTTTCAATGGATGGAGTGCAATCTACAGATCATGTTGGGGAGGCCTGACATCTTTATAATGCTGAGGTTTTCCAACCCACTTACCTCGTGCCACATACAAAAGTCGACCCCAGCAGGAGTGTCACTCTCACTGTGAAAGGAAGTCAAAATGACAAAGCCTCAAGAAGTTGACCCAGGAGAAAACGTTTACCGTCTTGGAGGCAGTACAAGATTTCTTAAACAAGGCACGAAAAGCACCATCCATTAAGGAAAAGACTAATACATTTTAATGCATTAAAATAGTAAGGCATTTTCTTCATTCAAATACACCATTAAGAGAATGAAAAGCCAGCCCACAGCACAGAAGCGGGTTCTCCACGCACATAAAACTAACTGAGGGATCCTATCCAGAATCTACAAAGCAGGCCTATAAATCAATAAACGGAACCAGACAACCCAACCAAGTGACCAAGAACACTTGCGCAAATACTTCGCAAAAGAAGATAGTAAAAATAGCCAATACACACATTAAAAGGTGTTCAATCTAACTAGAAACTGGAGGCGTGCCAATCAGGGCATCAAAAAGAGACTGCTGCATTGAAATTATAAGGACTGAATCCTACATGTTATGGAACAAGCGGAGATTGAATATAACGCTGGTGTAAACTGATACAGCTACTTTGGAAAATTGTGTAGCATTTGTTGTTCTGCCTGTCAAGTTAGAACCGATCCATAGCTGACCCTCTGGCGGGATTTTAGAGGCAGTTAGTCACACAGGAGGAGACTGCTCGTCCTTCTTCTGTGGAGCAGCTGGTGGGCTTGAACTGTGTGTCTTCGGAATTGCAGCGCAGCATATTGCCATTAAGGCCTCCAAGCTAAATATACACCTTTTCTGTGATTCAGCGCACAGATTGAACAGGTATGGAGAAAAGGCTCCTTTTAAATGGACTTATTATGCATCTAAATGTTGGACTGTGAGTCCTTATGCCAGAAGAAGAATTGATGCCTTTGAGCTGTGGTGCTGGAGAAGAATACTGAATATTCCATGGGTTGCCAAGAAAACAAACTAATATTTCTTTGAGAAAGTGCATGCAGGGCGCCCCTTAGAAGCAAGGATGGTGAAGATTTGTCTCACACACTGTGGACGTATTATTAGGAGGGTCCAGTCCTTGGGAAAAGACATCATTCTAGAAAAGGTAGACGGTCAGTGAAAGAGAGGAAGACCCTCGGGGAAGTGACTGACTCAGTGACTTTGTAACAATGGGCTCAAGTATATAGTGAGGATGGTGAAAACGGCACAGGGTACAGCAAAGTTCAGCTCTGTTGTTCACAGGGTTGCAAGGAGTCGTACTTGATTCAAGGGCACTTAACAACAATCTAGGACGAGCATTTCACTTCCAAATTGTCTAAGGATCTATTGCTGCTATACCAGAGGAAGCACAGGTGGATGGCGTGGACAGAAATTGTTTGCTCTTACCATTTAGCAGGCTAGAAGTTCAAAGTCAAGGTGACAACTCCAGAAGGCGCTCTCTCCCTCCCTGTCTCTGTTCTAGAAGAAAGCCCTTGTTTCCTTCCCCAATTGTAGACCAGGCATTCCTTGGAGATTTCCCTTTGTCTTGACCTTTCTCAATGTAAAGGAACTTCCTTGCACAGAGACCTGACTCCAACACTTACTGCCTTGATGGTGCAGAGAGAGCCGCCGCCTCCCTCTTGCTCATTTTCCTCCTTGTTCATTTCTTATGAGATGAAAGACATTATTGGCCATCTCCTTGAGAAACTTTCTTGACATCTATCAGGGTTGTGATGAGATTAAGGGATGTTGCATTCTACTCTTAAGCGTTTTATGGCTGCGTAGTTTTTTAATTGTTTCATTGCTGTTGTGTACTATCGAGCCGGGAACTGACTCGTAGCTGACACTTTGTGGATTTTGAGAGGCAGCAAGTTGCATGGGAGGAGATTGCTCGTCTTTCTCCCATGGAGCAACTGGTGGATTTGAACTGCTTGATTTTGAGTCAGCAGTGCAACTCCTTGCCAGTAAGGTACCAGAGCTCCCTCATGATATTATTACTTAGATACTTTTTTGGAGACACAATTCAATCCCTCCCCCAAGTATATGCTCCACAGAAATTAGTGCTATATGCACCAAAAGATTCCACAAAAATGCATGGGAAAGCAAATTTCTGCTTATAAGAGCAAAGAGTGAATTTTGGAAGAATCACAAAGCTAAATGTTAAACCATATCAGCTTGCTCAGATCCACAATCAACACTCTTGATACTAGTATCAGGAAATAAAAAAGACAGAGTGCATTATGTAAATCTGCTCTTAGGGACCTTTCCAATGCTGAAGAGCAACAATGTCAGCCTGGAGACTAAGGTACATTTCATCCAGGCCATTGTCTTTTCACTTTACTCCACAGGCATCAGAGAGCTGGACAATGCCTAAGGATGATAAAAGAAGAATTGATGCCTTTGAGTTGTAATGCTGGAGAAGAGTATTGAACATACTGTGGACTGTCAAGAGAATCAACAGGTCTGTCCTGGAGAGGGCGAACCCACATTGCTCATTGGAGTCAAGGATTTTGAAGCTCCATCTCACATACTTGGGGCCAGGAGGAATCGATTCTTGGAGAAGGACATCATGCTTGGAAGAGAGGAGGAACAGCACAGGAGAAGATGACTTTGGTTAAGATGGATTGACATGGTAACTGGGGTGTTGGAGTAGGCATGTCAGAGACGGTGAATTTGGCTCAGGATAGGGAGGGGTTCAGAGCTATTGTGCATAGGGTTGCTATGAGTCACAGGAGACTCAACAGCACATAACATCAACAACACATGTTAAACAACAGTAGAATAAAAAACTGTGCATATTTACATGGTTGACTATGCAGAAGCAATGAAATGATCAAATGGTTTTACTCTACACCACCACACAACATTGATATCATGTCTGAAGAAGAGCTCCTCAGGTGGAAAGGCAGTCAAACTTTGACCGAGATAAATCTACCTCTTCAGAGTAGATTTTGCTTTAATGACGTGGATGAATACAACTTCCAGGACCATCATGTACTGATAGACCTTCATTTGTTGGTGTGGCATGATTCAAAATGAGAGGAAATAACTGTAAACATGCAATACTAATCCGAATGCAAGGTACATGAATCTAGGAAAATTGGGCATTTTCAAAATTAAGTGGAACATTTAAGGATCAATATCCTAGGCATTTCGTGAGCTGAAGGGAACTAGTATTAGCCATGTTGAGTCAGACAATCATATGGTTTACCATGCCGGGACTGACAAAGAGGGATGTTGATTCATCATCTAAAAAGAACATTTTACTGGGGAATATCATGCTGAGTGAAAAAACTCAATCATCAAAGGACAAATACTGCATAAGACTGTGAAAATAGAAGAACTGGAATGGTTGGGGGACAGGCAGAGCAGAAATAGAATGTATGAACGAATGTACGGACAAGGTGCACTGTGAAGGTTGAGGTCAAGGCAGGATTCAGCCTGGGAAGAATTGATGGAAGAACACTATGGTGAAAGCAATTAGTAAATAGGAACGGGATATGCCTGACTGTTTAGAGGGGGAACAGGAAGGAGAAGGCAGGGCAGAAAAAGGGTGAGGGGAAAATAGTTACTAATTATAGAAAACACAATACGTGTGAATGAATATATGATAAAACAATGCACATAAATGGAAAAAATGGCATTGATCAATTAAAAAAAAGAACATTGCAAGATCCATCCTGGAGCACAAAGCTACCAGGGATAGGATAATATCTCCACAAATACAAAACAATTTGTTAACTTGACTAGTATTCAAATTTATGCACTGACCCCTAAAACTAAAGATGAAGAAACTAAAGTTTTCTACCAAATTCTGCATTCTGAAACAGATCAGACACACAATCAAGACGCCCTGGTCTTTGTGATGAAGAAACTGGACACAAAGAAGCCTTGGTTCTTGGAAAATACGACCTTGGTGATAAATCAATGCCAGAGAGAATATATAGATAGAATTTTGTAGGATCAAGAACTAATTCATTGCAAACAGTTTTTTAAAAAAAAATTAGAAAAACCACAAATGTCTACTATCTACGTAGACTTTGCAGATGTTATGCATGAAGATTAAATCGACTGTACGTACAGAGAGAAATTACAGAGAAGCTCATTATTAACAGTCAGAACACAGCCAGGGCTTGACTGGAACATACCATCAATTGCTCACATACAAGTTTAAGCTGAAGCTGAAGCAAATGTGAAGAATTCTGTCCCTGGGATCCAAAAATATCCCAACTGAATTTAGAGACTATTTCAAGAAGAAATTGGATATCTTGAGTCCTAATGACCAAAGATCATGTAAATCGTGGGGAAATGTATAGGACATCAGGCATACAAAATTAAAAAGAAAATAAATGTTAGAAAAGACTCTGAAATTTGTTCTAGACAGTACAGAAGGAAAGGTCAAAACAAGAAATAGTGAAATAAGAGTTGAACAGAAGATATTAAAGGGCAGCTCAAGAAGACAAAGCAAAGCGGTGTAATAAAATAGGCAAAGATGTGGAGTTAGAAAGCAAAACCGGGTAAAAAAGAGCTCAGTGCTTTTCAAGCTGAACAAAATGAAGGGGAAAAAGGTAAACCTCGAGTTGAAATAATTAGGGTTTTATGGGTAAAATATCGAATGCCGAAGGAAGCAACGCAAGAAGAGTTACCAGAAAGACTTGGTTAATGTTCAGTTTCAAGAGGTAGCAAATGATCAAGAACAAATGGTACTGAAGAGAGAAATTCAAGCTTCACTACAGGCATTGACCAAAACCAAAGCTCTAGCAATCAGGAGAACATCAATTAAGAAAGTTTCCAACAAACACTTGCAACGCTGGAGGTTGCTCATGTTCTATACCAAGAAACATGGAAGATAATTACCTGGCCAAGTGATTGAATAGACTCATATTGTGTTCATTCCAAAAAAAGGTGATCCAACAGAATGTGAAAATTATTAAATAATGCAATTATTCACACACACATTTAATAATATCACACACAAAATATTGCTAAAGATTATTCAAAATGGTTGGAGCAGTACAAGGAACTGCTGCAAATTGAAGCTGGATTCAGAAGATATGGAACAAGGTGTATCATTGTTCACATCAGAATATCAGAAAGATGTTTACCTGTGCTTTAGCGACGAAGCAGAGACATTTGACTGTGTAGGTCATAACAAATTATGGACAACATTGGGACCAGAATACTTAATTGTGTTCGTGTAGAAACTATACGTAGACTAAGAAGCAGTGATTCAAACAGAACAAGAAATACTGCCTGGTTTAAAGCAGGAAGGTATGTGTCAGAGTTGTATCCTTCTGCCATACTTATTCAACCCAGATGTTGTTGTTGTTGAGTACCACTGAATCAAAGCTGACCCTCCAGCAGGTTTTCAGAGACAGTTAATCACACGGGGGAAGAATGTCTATCTCTCTCTCCCGCAGAACAGCTGGTGGCCTTGAACCATGTGCCTTCAGGATTGCAGTGCAGCCTCTATTTAATCTGTATGCTGACCAAAAACTCAAGAAACTAGACTGAAGAAGAATGTGACATCAGGACTCACCAGGATGCTCATTAACGACCTGTGTTATGCAGATAATACAACCTTGTTCACTTAAAACAAAGAGGACTTGAAGCACTTAGAGGTGAAGATCGAAGACTTAGAGGCTTCTGTATAGATTACACCTCAATACAGAGAAAGCAAAAATCTTCATAACTGGACCAATAAGCAGCATCATGATAAATGGAAAAGAGTGAAATTGTCCAAGATTTTTTTTTTAGCTTAATGTATTTTTAAAAATTTTATACAGATTAATTTGCAAAGTTTGAATACATTGTTTTTCATAAAAGATTCTTCCCATTTCCTTCACCTCATCAAATTGTGCAACCCTATTATTAACACCCCCATTCTCATCCCTCTGCTTCCACCCTACCCCCACAGCCCCAATCCTCATACTCATTCTACAATAATAGTTTATACAGTATTTGTCCTTGTGAGACTGAGTTAGTTCGCTCAGCATAATGCTCTCCAGTCCCTCCCAAATTAAGTAGTAATTTACAAAATCATTGCTCCTGCGTGCTGCCTAGTATTCCATTGTATGTACCACAACTTCTCAATCCATTCATTTGTGATTGGACATCTGGGCTCTTTCTGTGTTCTTGTGATGGTCAATAATGCTGCTACGAACATTGGTGTACAAAATTCCATTTGAGCCTCAGTTCTCATTTTCTTGGGGTATATAGTCAACAGTCTTGGCACCAGCAGCCAGGAAACTAAAAGGCACATTGCCATGGAAAAGTCTGCTGTTAGGGACCTCTCCAAAGTACTGAAGAGCGATGGTGTCTCTCTGGAGACTAAGGTGCATCTGATACAGGCCATGGTCTTCGCAATCACTTGTTATGCATCAGAGAGTTGGACAATGACCAAGGAGGATAGAAGGAGAATTGATGCCTTTGAGCTGTGGTGCTGGAGAAGAGTATTGAGAATACCATGGACTGCTAGGAAAACAGATTTGTCCTGGAGAGGGTTAAATGGGTGGCTCCTTGGAGGGAAGGATTCTGAGCCTTTGTCTAACATACTTTGGACATGTTGTGAGGAGAGACCAGTCCTTAGAGAGGGACATCATGCTTGGGAGGGTGGAGGGATGGCGCAGGAGAGGAAGGCCCTCTATGAGGTGGATTGATTCAGTGACTGGGATAATTGGGATGGGAGTGTCAGAGACAGTGCGATTGGCACAGTTTAGGGCTGTTGTACACAGGGTCGCTATGAGTCGCAAGCGACTTCACGGCACATAACAATAACAACAACATATCTAAGCAGTGGAATAGCTGGGTTATATGGAATTTCTATGTTTAGCTTTTTAAGGAAGTGCCAAACTGCCTTCCAGTGTGGTTGTACCACTAAGATTTCTTTTCACTCGAGTTCACAGACAATATTCATGGAATCAGTAGTTAATATCTCAAATGACATATTGCACTGGAAAACGTTCTACAAAGGACCTTTAACACTTTAAGGTGTTAAAAAAGAGTGTCATTTTGAGGACCAAGGAACATCTGATCCCAGCCTAGACATTTTTTATCACTTCACACATATTTGAAAGCTGGACAATGAGTGAGGAAGACTGAAGAATTCATACCTTTTAACCGTGGTGGTGAGAAAGATTGAACATACCACAGACAGCAAAAAGAAGCAGCCAGTTCATTTGGGAGAGATGCAGCCGGAGTTCTGCTTAGACGCGAAGAAGGCAGTATTTCATCTCGTGTGCTTTTGTCATGTTGTCAGGTGCAGCCAGCCCTTGGGAAAGGACATCATGCATAGTAAAGTAGAGTCAGCTAAAATGAGCAAGACTTCCACCAAGATGGATCGGTGCAGTGGGTGCAAAAATAGACTCGAGCAGAGCAGTGATTGTGAACGTGGTGCAGGCCCGGCTGGGCTGGGCCGTGTGCTGTTTTACACAGGGCTGCTGTGAGTCCGACTCAACCCAGCAGTGCCCAGCGACAACAAACAACCACACAGACAAACAGTGTTGAGGAACAGAAGCTGGATGGGAAAGGGTACACGCGGTATGTGTCAGAGCAGAACTGGGGCCTCTCTGGGAGGAGATGATGGTTTGAATTGGGAGCAAGAACAGAGATTATGCTCAACAAATGCAACGCAAGCCAGAATTGGCTCATAACTGACCTTCCAATAGGTTTTCAGAGGCTGTAAGTCGTCTAGGAAGCGACTGCTCATCTTTCTCCCTTGGAGTAACTGGTGGATTCAAACTGCCTGTCTTGAGGATGGCAGCACGACTCCCTAGCCACTTCCTAGACCAACAGCGTTTCTGCAGCATAACCAAGTTTCTATTTCTCTACATTGTCAGTAGCTACACAGGTGTGGGTTATACATCACTCAACAGGACTTTTATATAATGCACGTGTTTTTCTGTACTTGTGTTAATTTGGGGGGAAAAAGTTTTTTAAAACACATATCTCTTGAGTAAAATGATTTCACACTAGCCCTCTGCTACTTTCGGTTTGTGTGATCACTGGGGAGTGAATTCATTTTCCTGAGCCTCAGTTTCCTCATCCATAAAACTAAAACAGTATTATCATTGCCATGGAGTCATTTCCAGCCTCCTTGAGAGGGTGATCTGAGAGCACCTTGAGCGCAATGAGAGGTTGTAAAGACAGTGGGGATGGCAAGGTGTGACCACTGCTGACTTCATGAGGGGGAGGAATCCCCATTGGCAACATGAACAGAGCAAAGCTGATTCCAAACAGGTCGGTTACCCTCCCCACATACTACATCTTCTAACAACTCCAACACCAACACCACTCTCACTGCTTCTTTATTGTTGTTGTTATGTGCCATTGAGTCGCCTGCGACTCATAGTGACCCTATGCATAACAGCCCTAAACTCTGCTCTATCCTGTGCCAATCTTATTGTCTCTGAAACACCTACCCCCATTACCTCAGTCACTGAATCAATCCATCTCATTGAGGGTCTTCTTCTCTTGTGCTTTCCCTCCATCCTCCCAAGCATGATGTCCAATCTTGCACTTGCAGCTTGTCCAAAGTATGTCGGATAAAGCTTCAGAATCCTTGTCTCCAAGGAGCAGCCTGGTCTCACACTCTCTAGGACAAACTTGTTTGTTCTCCTAGCAGTCCATGGTATATTCAATTCTCTTCTTCGGCAATGCAGCTCAAAGGCATCAATTCTCCTTCTATCATCCCTAGTCATTGTCCAGCTTTCAGATGCAAAGTAAGTAATTGCAAAGACCATGATCCTTGTCAGGTGCACCTTAGTTTCCAGACTGACATCATTGTTCTTCAGTTCTTTGGAGAGGTCTCTGACAGAAGAATTTCCCAATGCAATTCATCTTTTTGTTTTCTGGCTGCTGGCATTAAGAGTGATGATTATAGAGCCAAGCAAACTAAAGCTGTTAATAATCTCAACCTCTTCATCATCTATCATGATGCTGCCAATCGGCTCAGTGGTGAGAATCTTTGTTTTCTTGGTGTTGAGCTTCAATCCATATTGAAGGCTGCAGTTCTTGACAAACACTTCATTCAGGTCCTCCTCAGTTTCAGCAAGCACAGTTACGTCATCTGTGTAATGTAGATTGTTGATGAGTCTACCTCCAATCCTGATGCCCCATTTCTCCTCAGAAGAGCCGTGCCTCCTGGATACTCTGTTCTGTTCTGCATATAGACTGAAAGATATGACGATAGGGCACATCCCTGGCGTACACCCTAGGCTCACTAATTTGTTGCAATGGCCACACATATCTCACAGACAATACTCACGATTGGGGGTTTCTTAGGGAAGTTACAGATTATATTTGGGATCTCTGGTGGCTTAGTGGTACCAGGACTTGTGCTGTCAATCCAAAGGCATGCAGATCAAACCCACAAATTGCTCAGAACGGGAAAGACAGGCAATGTCCTGTGTCATTTACTGCCTCTGAAAACCCAAGTCAGCAATGAGTCTGTTTTGACTTGATGGCATATAACACAACAACATAAGATCACTCGGGATACAATTCTCTAATCAGGATAATCTTTTTCCAGGCAAATCTTTCTCTGACCCTTGACCCCGAGGCCAGGGACTCTGTTCTGCTTGGGCAGAAAGTTCTCTCAGTTCTACCAGTTCTGTGTCACCCCCACTCTGTCAGTAAGCCTAGGCCTGACGTCACTCTGCTCTAGCTCTGTGGGCCTGCAGACCTAGCACCCCTGCCATGTGTCAAAAGGTGCCTACTTTATAAGTACTCAGCTTTCTCAGCACATAGGCTGGGAGCCCACAGCTCTGTCTCACATTGGGCTCTGATTCTCTACCACCGCTGCCACTATTGGTGTCATCATTCTGAGTGGTACACCATCTCCTGCTGTCTCTGACCTGTGCAGAGACCTCTGGCCCATCTAACAACCTGCATTACCAGGCTCTTCTTTCTCAATGGTAGGAAGTTCCTTGTCTTTCACCTCTTCCTCAGCTCATTAGAAGCCTGGTGAGATGGTGAAACTGACCATTCCCCACGTTAGTGTTCTACTCACCTTATTTGCTTTGTGCCACTGAAAAGTACCATTATCCATAGAAACATGTTATTAGCAAGCTATCCAATCACAGACAACTCATATTTGCATAGTTAACCAAGTGGATTGACAAGATGACTGTTGCAACAGGCTCTTGTGTGTTAGGAAGTGTTAGGATAGCGCAGGACAGGACTTGGTTTAGATCTTTTGTTCATAGGGTCACTATGAGTCATACTCGACTTGATGGCACCTAACAACAGCAACAACCCCAACATGCAGGAGAAAGATGGGCGATCTCTTCCCATGTGCTTTTAGCCTCTAAAAATCTGCTAGAGGGTCAGTTACGAGTTGGTTCTGACTCAACTGCATATAATAAAAACAAGCAGACAATGTGGAGAGAGTTCCAGAGCCACCAATAGCTAGGAAGGCTGCATCAAATCACCAGCTACAGCACACAGATCAAAAGTCGTGCCTGGATTAAGTGATGTTGACTGATTATGATAATAAATGAAACTCTATAGCAATATTTATGCCTCACAGCAAAGGGATGCCTAAGAAATACGACAGAACTGAATTTGAAACTCACCCACTATTGCCGGATAAGTAAGACACTTCATTACATTTAAATATATATGTATTTGTTGTTGTTAGGTGCTGCCCAGTCAATTACATCAACTAAAAATCAGAGTAACTCTATGAACAGCAGATCTGAACCTTGCCCTATGCTCTGCCATCTTCATCATATACTTGAGGCCATTGTTACAGCCACTGTGTAGATCTTGTTGAGAGTCTTCCTTTCTTTCACTGATCCTTCACCTTTCCAAGAACTGACCTCTTCTAACAATATATTCAAAGTATATGAGAGGAAGTCTCGCCATCCTTGCCTCTAAAGAGCATCCCTGTTTTAATTTATCCAAGAAAATAATTTGTACTCTTGGCCATCCAGGGGATGTTCAGTGCTCTTCTCCAACACTGCAGCTCAAAGGCATCAATTCTTCTTCTGTCATTCTTAGCCACTGTCCAACTCTCATAGGAATGGGAAGTAATTGAGACTAACACAGCTTGAATCAGGTGCATCTTAGTCTTCAAACTGAAATCATTTGACATCCTTAGCACCTTGGAGAGGTCCTTGACAGCAGATTTTCCCAATATAACACATTTTTCGGTTTCTTAACTGCTGTTAATTGTGTTGATTGTGGATTCAAGCAAGATGAAACCATTAACAATTTCATTCTTTTTTTCTACCTGTCCTGATGTTGCTTACTGGCCCAGTAGTGAGGAATTCTATTTTCTTGATGTTGGGATGGAATCCATATTGAAGACTGTAGGCTTTGATCTTCTGCATCATGTTCCTTAAGTCCTCCTTGCTTTGTGCAAGCAAGGTTGTATCGTCTGCATATTGCAGATACTCCAATTCTGATACCACGCTCTTCTTCATAAAGTTCTGCCTCTTGAATAATATGTTCAGCATATATACTGAAAAGGTATGGAGAAAGATTACATCCTCGAGACACTCTTCTTGATTTTAAACCATGCATTGTTTCCTTGCTCTGTTCGGATGTCAGCTTCTTGGTCAAGGTCTAGGTTTTGGATGAGTACAGTTAAGTGTTCTGGGTTCCTATTAAAAATATAAACATGAGAACCAAGATGGTGGTGGCAGAGGAAACAACATAAGGAGCTGCAAGAACAGCAAACCATGTAGAAACTGGCCACCATGGCCCTTTACAATCCTCTGTTGTTGATAACTGAGCAATTAAACAGTTGATTACTGGTCATCAATATGGATCAAAGCTCTACATCAAGAGATCCGAGATTCCCAAAGAAGAATGGGTGAGTCCCACAGCTCCCAGACCTCCATTGCCGAGCCTACACTGCCGCCTTAGCTCCGTGAGGCTCCCGCAGGAGACCCCAGGGATACCCTCACCTGGGATGATGGCACCAGGCCCTGAGGCTGGTGTGCTGGGGCCTCCACACTGCCACAGAATAGACTTGTTCTGGGAAGATTTCTCAGAGCCAAGATTGTGTCAGCAGGAGACACTGCACAACTTAAATGTGCCCAAACAGCCAAGCAGTTGACTGCTGGTCATCAGTGTGGACTGGAGCTCAACATCAGGAGGACGGGGATTCTTGGGGAAACATGGGTGGGTTCCGCTTCCTCCCTCTGCCTGCTACTGAGCCTGGGCCGCCATGACCCCATGCGGCTGCCATGACTGGGGCCCATGGGTCGCCTAGCTTAAACCAGGTGGCAAACACTGGGCTCCACGGCTGGTATGGCAGAGCCCCTGCACAGGCAGTGAGAAGCAGGCTCCTAGCGCAGGAGTGGGGTGGGGGGGCACAAAGGGGGGGAGCAGTGGTGGCGGCAGTGCCATGGAGCCTCAGGAGATGAAGGTCTTGACAAGGGAAAGCATCTATCTCACTGTCAGTGAAGATTTCCCTGGACAGGCCAGAGCAGAAGATCATCAACACAATGGATTGCTAAGGGTCACTATGAGTTATCTACAGCTCGACCAACAGCAACATGTCTGAGATGGCAGATATCCTCAAAACACCACATCTTTTGATCTCTTGACCACTACTGTTGAGAACTGTTTAGACCTAGGGAGGGTCTGTTCACCCCCTCTTAAATCCCCTTCTCCATTTGTAAAGGGGGAGGCTGGTGATGCCTACTTCATATTGCAGTCTGACCACTTGATGGAGGAGAGGGGAGTAACAGTGGCAGCGCTGGAACTGGGGCGCTGTCCCTGGTCATGGTCTTCAGTGAGGCACAGGATCCAGACCTTCAGTGGGAGGGTGTGATGCCCAGCCCCCGGAGTGTGTCAACTGATCCTTAGGGTGTGCCATTCAGTCTCTGGGGTGAGCTGTTGGGTCCTAAGGGTGAGTTGATCGGCCCTAGGGGTGAGCCGTTGGGCCCTCAGTGTGAGCTTATTGTCCCTCAGGGTGAGCCATCTGACCCCTGGGGGGAACCTTCAGATCATTGGGAAAACGGCCTATGGTATACAGATAATTTTATCTAGGCCACTTTCTTCCACCTTCTCCCCTAGTATACCTGTAAGGAACACCACCAAAGCCCTTCTCTTTGTAACTCACAAGTTTGTTCTCTCTAGGTTTGCTCCCTTTCCTATAAGTAACCTTAACATGAGTTTTACTCCAGACCTGAACCCTGAACCCAGTTCAGAGACAAAAGGGAAATATAACTGCAGGCAAGGGAAGTGAAGGAGGATGGAGCCTCAGGGTTCAGCCAACCATCCCCACTGGACCCACCTTGGCAAACACTTTGCAGTCCAGAGGGCAGGAAAATATCTTCTAACAGAACAAGAAGGCATGCAGTTTCAGCTCAGGACTACCAGTAAGATGTTAAAAGTGGGCTCCCCTTCCCCTCTTCCCCTTTCACATCAAAGCCCCTGTTCAGTATGAAGAAGCCAGAGAGTCTGCATCCCATTCCCAAATGAGAAACCCACAAGTGAATAAGACAACTTCTTTATTAAAAAAGAAAAAATTAATCACCATTGGACTATGCTCACAATTACCCTGTCTCTTCTGGTCCCCACTGGATCTTTCTCATTTCCTTCACCCACTCCCCCTTCCCACCAAATGTTGTAGCCCTGCAATTTCACCCCTGCCCATACTCACCCTTCTACTCCCAACCCTCATCCCCTTGTATCCCCATACATGTTTTTCACAATAAATAAAATTAATTTTTTTAAAAAAATAAAAATATAAACATATCTCAAACACTGCATTGGACATACTTACACTAACATGTTTGATAGGCATCTTCAATTGAGCAGTCTTAATGTACAGTGATGAGAAACTGTTATTTTATGATCTTTTCATTAAAAGTTTGATTGAAAACAAACAAAAAAAAATTTAACTGGGAGCTTTGCAATTTTTCTTAAATTGTACTGAATATATATATGGGGGGATTTTACCATTTCAAAATTTTTACATGTGAAAGGAAGTGGCACTTTAGTGATTTTAATTTGTTGTTGTTGTTGTTAAGTGCCATCAAGTTGCTTGTGACTTATTGTGGCCCTATGTACTAAGTCCAAGCATAATGTCCCTCTCCAAGGATTAGTTCCTCCTTGCAACATGCCCAAAGTATGTCAGATGGAAGCCTCAGAATCCTTGCCTCCAAGGAGCAGGCTGGCTTCGCCCTCCAAGGACTAACTTGTTTGTTCTCCTGGAAGTCCATGGTATATTCAACACTTCTTTCTAGCACCACAGCTCAAAGGCATCAACTCTCTGTCTGTCATTTAGTGGCATTATGTTCATCATGCTGTGTAACCATTACATTGTGTCTTGCTCCCAATTTCCCCATCATTCTTAACATGCTTGATGTTGAGTTCTTTGGTGTTTTTGTGTTTTTTTTTCTAAATCTTACAACCTCAACCTCAGAGCCACAAGTTGTGTAAGTTGCATGGCTTCCCTGGTGGCCTGTCCTGTGATGTGTGAGGCTGCTAATCGTGAAGTCAGTTGCAATCCACCAGGGAGAAAGATGGGAAGCAATAATTTACAGCCCAAAATCCCAAAGGAGGGTCGCTACAAGGTTACGAGTTGGAATTGACTCTGTGGCAGTTAATAATGTGTTAAATGGGAATCAAAAATTCCTCCCAGGGCCGACAAAAGAATAAATGTGATTCAAGTACCCAGCACACATTAACAGCTCCACCACCATTCCTTTAACTGCTGGTCTCTCCTCTTTCCTTCTGCTATTCTTCCTTCTTTTCCTTTCCTTGTCTAAATCTTGGAGTAACTAGGTCTCCCCATAAACATTCTTTAGCCTCATTCTCTATCTTCAAAATCAAGTGATTGCCAACTACAACCTTTTCATAAAGAAACACTAAAGTGAATTTTTAACAACACATACTCAATACGTTTGAGCAGGAAAGGACCAAGTCTGTATCCAACCAATGGATGCATTCTCATTTTTTGCTGAAGACTTTCCCACTCTCAGTTTATCTTTGCCTCAATGTTGCCCTTTTAGGTTCTGAGTGAAGTCTCATCCCTTCTCCATGCCTTTTACTTCATATTAGAATTGTATTGCTTCCAGGTACTTCATAGGACTCACAGCATAGGGAAATGAAGCAAAATGGATCCTGGGAATAAATGATAAAACTCATGAGAGGGGTGATATAAGAGGATTTCCTAGTATAGACCAGGAAATACTTCTAAGCTATGCTAATAAGAAGAGTCACCACCCATTCATCACTGTCATTGGAACCTGAGCGTCTGAAAATAGTATTTGCTCCAATTTCCTGAAGCAGTTGATATAAATGGAGGTAGTGAGAGGGCTGTGACAAGGGGTAAGTAACTACTTTTTTATGTTATTGCTCTAAAGTGGAAAGAAAGGGGTCCATATTTAGAAACCCCAGGCAGATAATGATAGCCTTACATGAGACCCTCAAGCAGACCTGGGATTGAACCTTGACTCAACCACCTCCTAGCTGGGTCACTTTGGGAAAATGATTTCACCTCTCTGAACTTGGGATGCCTCATCTTTAAAAATCAACAGAATCATACTACACAATACGCAGAAGCAATGGTTTTGTAAATTACTACCTACCTTGGGCGGGACTGGAGAGCATTATGCTGAGTGAACTAACTCTGTCCCACAAGGACAAATACTGTACAAAAACCATTATTGTAGAATGAGAATGAGAATCCAAGGTGGGGGGGAGGGTGGAAGTAGAGGGGTAAGGATGGGTGTGTGTGGGGGTAGGGTGTTTATCATAGGGTTGCACAATTTGATGAGTGGGTAGGGTGAAGGAAATGAGAAAGAACTTTTGTGAAAAACAATGTATTCAAACTTTGTAAATAGAGTAGTGAGAGAAGACATTCACCCTGAAACCCACAGCGTCCCTTTTCAGCAGGAAGTAGCTAAGAGAATACGCCATCCCCTTTTCCTTATG
>NW_006399901.1:4200071-4203762 GCF_000299155.1 Elephantulus edwardii | reverse complement strand
AATTTTAAAAAAAGAATTTAAAAAAGCAACGGAATCAAAAATTGTTCCGTAAACTAGACCATTGAGTTGATTCTGACTTAGAGGACAGAGCAAAACTGCCCCACAGGATTTCCAAGGTTGTACATCTTTACAAAAATATAGATCATCACATCTTTCTCCCATGGAGCAGTTGTCAGTTTCATACCACCAACTTTTAGCTTAGTAACCAAGTACTTAAACATAAGGTCGCCACGGCTCCAGAGAGGCACATATGAACTATTTGTCACAGTGCTGGCAGTGTATATATTATGCATGTGAGCCATGTGTGAACGCTATAATGATCCCAAATGTGAACGGGAAAAGGAAAACAGAAGTGGAATTACCATTGATTTGGGGCTCTGAAGATGATGCTTTCCACACAGCAAGCTCTGGGCTTCACAGAATCAGACTTTTTTCTTTCTTTCTTCTTCTTCTCTATTTTCTTTTCAGCCATTATTAAACAACTGACTACCCTGTGATTGTCAGGTGGAGTGGAGGGTGGACAATAGGGTTGGGACGGGGAAACTGCAGTGGGCCTCTGATTGTGGCCTCATGCAAATCCATAGTTAGGAATTTGAGCACAATGTCCAGTGCAGGCTGATCCCTCTGCCCTTGGTAGTTGTTAGATGCCATTGAGTCAAATGCAACTCATAGAGACCCTGTGAACAGCAGATCTGAGCCCTGCCCTGCCCTGCATCACCCTCATCAGCTCTGACACACTTGAGCCTATTGCTGTAGTCATTGTGTCAGTCAGTCCATCTTGTTGAGGGCCTTCCTCTTTCGCTGACTCTTGATGTTTCCAGCATGACCACTCTGCCTACAGTGCTGCATTTCTGCTCCACCCCAGGATCATGCTCTTCTCTCAGCAGCTCTGATGTGCCCTCTCTTGTGCAAACTCCTGGAGAGAAAGAGCTGTGCCTTTCAACCTCCCCTGACTCCCTCAGAGAAGTCGCTGTGTGGTGTAAATGGTTAACGTGCCTCACCATTAACAAAGGTTGCAAGCTCAAATCCACCTAGAGGCATCTTGAAAGAATGCCCTGGTAGTCTACAGCTTTTAAAAAATGCCCTCAGATGCCAACACAGTGTTTAGAAAATAGTAAATTGTCAGGGGGAAAAATATATATGTAAAGTTACCTAATATTGCCATACTTGCAGAAAATCCAAATCAGTTAGAGGAATTAATTTTGACTTCAAGTAATGAATTCTGACTTACCAGATTCTGCCTCATAGTAACACCATGCATGTCAGAGTAGAGCTATGTTTCAATATTATTGTTATTATTACTATTATTAGAGTGAATATTTACAAAGCAAATGGGCTTTCTAGTCAGCCATTCATGCACATTTTGTTTTATGACATTAATTACAAAAGCCACAGTGTAATCACACTCTTCCCTCAGAAGACACAGAGCTGCCATTAGTCAGAATCAACTCAAAGACAATGGCTTTGCTGTGTCAGGTGAGGCATTGCACCTCCTTGAGTTTCTTCATCATTGAGATAAAGATCATAAATCTTGCAAGAATTAGATGAGCATTAATGTGTTTAAGTGAGCTCTGCTGACTTAGTGGTAAGGAGTTATGCTATTAACTCAAAGGCACACAGTTCAAATTCACCAGCTGATCCATGGAAGAAAGATGGACAAGTCCTGCACAATTTACAGCCTCTGAAAACCCATTGGAGGGTCTGCTACGAATCGGTTCTATCTCAATGGTACACAACAACTTCAACAATATGTTTGCATTGCTAAAGTGTTTAAAGCAATATGATGCCATTGTTAGTTTTGTTGTTATGTGCCGTCAAGTCACTTGTGACTCATAGCAACCCATGTACAACAGTCCTGTACCCTGCTCTATCCTATGCCAATCTCATTGTCTCTGACACATCTACCTCTTTAGCCCAGTCACTGACTCAGTTCCTCTCATCGAGGATCTTCCTTTCTTGCACAGACCCACCACCCTCCCAAGCATGATGTCCCTCTCCAAGAACTTGTCCTGCCTTGCATTATGTCCAGATTATGCCAGATGAAGCTTCAGAATCCTTCCCTCCAAGGAGCAGCCTGGTTTTACCCTCTCCAGAATGAATATGTTTATTCTTCTAGCAGTCCATGGTATATTCAATACTCTTCTTCAGTACCACAACTCAAGGGCATCAATTCTCCTTCTATCATTTCTAGTCATTGTCCAGCTTTCTGACGCACAGCAAGTAATTGCAAAGACTGTGGACAGAATCAGGCACACTTCAGTCTCTCCAGACTGACATCGTTGTAAAAAATGATCACTAGCTGTTCAGAGTCACCGGCTGCACAGAGGGAGACGGACGGGCAATCTCCTGCCATGCGATTTACAATCTCTGAAAATCCGCTGGAGGGTCAGCTATGGATTGGTTCTGATTCAACACTAAACAGCGACAACAGTGATATCATAATTATCATTAATTAACCATAGCCATCCCTCTCAAATTATTTGAGCACTGCAAGTATTTTAGGGTAAAGTCTCTTTCGTACCTGTCTTTATGGATGAGCACTCTGGTTAGAATGGTTAAATACGTTGTCTGAGATCTGGGGGGCTGGTGTGGGAGGCAGAATCAAGGTGGAGAGCTCAGTGCAGCAGCTTTGAGGGAGCTGCCACATTGGGATAAGCTCTGCCTGTGGGTCTCCCTCCGAGTGCTGTTCCTTCTAAGCCTTCAGAAATCCTCTTCTCATCTCATCCCAGGGGACCAACACTGGTTATATGGGGGATCTTCTAAAGCTGGCACCCAGATCCTAGAGGCTGCAAAGACATGTACAAGCTTAGGAGCCCTGATTCTGGCTTCTTCATATGCAGGAGAGTGCAGCAGCATCAAGATTGGAAGAAGACTTATTGACGACTTGTGATGTGCAGATAACACAACCTTGTTGGAGAAGCTTACTGATGAAGTTTAAAAATTATAGCCTTTAGGATGGGTTCTACTTCAGCTTCAAGAAATTAAAAAAAAACAAAAACAACTTCACACTTGGACCAGTAAGCACACATTGTGGTAAACAGAAAAAATGAAAAGCTTGACATTGTCCAGGATTTCATTTTCCTTGGATCTGTAATCAATGTCTGTGGAAGCGAGAGGGGGGAAAATCACATGATACATTGAATTGGGCATATACATTGCAAAAGAATTCTTCAAAGTGTTAACAAATATATCACTTTGAAGATTAAAGTGGACCTCACCCAAGCCTTGGTGTTCTTAATTGCCAAATTGCTCCTTGGAGACAAGGATTCTGAAGCTTGATCTGACATACTTTGGGCATGTTGCCAGAAAGGACCAGTCCTTGGAGAGGGATGTCATTCTTGGAAGGATGGAGGGACAGCACAGGAGAGGAAGACCCTGGAGGAGATGGATGGATATAGTAACTGGAGTAATGAGGGGCGGGGTGTCAGAGACTACGAGATTGGCTCAGGATAGGAAGGGTTCAGAGCTATTGTGCATAGGATCACTTGTGAGTCACAAGTGACTTGATGGCACATAACAACAACAATGACATATGCTGAAAAATGAGTAAGAAAGTAAGATAGATTGATGTATTTGAATTAAGATTTTGGCAAAGAATATTGAACACACATTATGGACTGCCAGTAGAACAAACTAACTCATCTTGGAAGAAAAACCAGCCAGAATTAAAATTAATTAACCAAGCCGAAGG
>NW_006399901.1:4184867-4199706 GCF_000299155.1 Elephantulus edwardii | reverse complement strand
GCCATTGGACCTTGCCCATCATTGCCTTGTCTTTTCACCCAGAACATAATACATGAGAATGATTGGATTGCATAAAAAACAATATGAATGAAGAATAGTGTAAACACAATGTGTGTGAACTATGTAAGCAAACCAATAAAAACAAACAAACAAACCCCAGCCAGAATGCTCCTTAGAAGCTGGGACAGTGAAACTTTGTCTTACATACTTTAAATATGTTATCAGGAGGGACCAATCCCTGGAGAAGAACACTGTACTTGGTAAAATAAGGAATCATCACAAAAGAGGAAGCCCCTGAATGAGATCAGTTGACACAATGATTGTAACAGCAAGACTGTGTGGATAGAGGAGGTCTCAGCAGCATTTTGCTTTTTTTGTACTACTGCTGAGTCAGAACTGACTTGATGGCACCTAACAACAACGAAAGTAGCAGCAGCAGCTGTGGCTTCACTTCTTTCTCTTCCACCCTAAATCACAATTATGTCATTGCAAAAGTGGATAAAAGCAATAATGTGCTAAGATTACCATTGTTGTTGTTGTGTACCTTGGAGTCGGAACAGACCCATACGTCTTTCAAGTTTTCAGAGGCAGGTTCTTCCCCCTCCCTTTTTTATTGTGATGTTAATAAAAGTTTACAGACAACTTGGATTTTCATTCATTCATTACCACACCTGTTATAAGAGAAACTGCCTGCAGAGGAAGAAACTGCCAGCAGCTTGAGGCGTTAGGAAGCACAGAAGCCCAGAAAGATTGACATATAGGCCATCACTTCAAGGGCTGGAGAGGGGAGATTAGATGTAAATGCTGGTGGAGCAGGGGAAGGAGTGGCTCAAAACACGCTTGGCAAGGGTGGGGACAACACAGAATCTCTTGGGTTTTTTTTTTTCTGCTGCTGGGAATATCTTTAATTGGCTCTCTTCTGTAAAATGCTCATCCGTCAGATAATGTTCTCAATCTGACCAAAGTAAGACAGACTAGGAAGAAGAACTGGTCATCTACTTCTGAAATAGCAGGCCTTTGAAAACACTATGCACAACAGAGCACACTTAGACTAGCAGATGTGGCTACTGAGTCTGAGCCCTCAATTATGGGAACAAATAGGAGGAACAGCTGTAAGCAGACACTAGTGACTGGAACATGAAATGTAAGAACCAAGAATGTAGGAAAATTGGATATTGTTAAGAGGGAAATGGAACACATAAATATTGACATACTAGATATTGGTGAAATGAGATGGACTGGCATGGGGCATTTTGAGTCAGAGGATCATATGATCTGCTATGCTAGAGACGAAAAGGTGAGGAAAAATGGGGTTGCTTTCATAGTCATCGTCATAAAATCAGAGGCAGTTTTAATTGTACAGGAGGAGATTGCCCATCTTTTTCCCGAAAGAAGCAAAGAAGACTACCATTGAAGCCATTGGCATTTTTATATTTGAATAAGCAATAAATTTGACACCCGGTGTATAAATGCATATGTTGTTGTTATGTGCCGTCGAGTCGTTTGCGACTCATAGCGACCCTATGTACAACAGCCCTAAACTCCGCTCTGTCCTGTGCCAATCGCACAGTCTCTGACACTCCCATCCCAATTATCCCAGTCACTGGATCAATCCACCTCATAGAGGGCCTTCCCCTCCTGCGCGTATAGACCCTCACAAAAAAACACACCAGACTGCATTAGAGGGGGCAGTGATGGTTCATCGACAGAATACTCACCTTCCTGGTGAGAGATTCAAGTTCAATTCTCAACCAATACAGCTCAAGCATCTCAAGTACAGCCACCAGGTGTCTGTTATCGAAGCCTTGTGTGTTACAAGGAGGCGGGAGGCGTTTCAGCAGAGCTTGTAGACAGAGATGAATTAGGAAGAAAGGCCTGGCAATCTACTTCCAAAGACCAAGCAATGAAAACTCTATGGATCATGATGGTCTGATATGCATGTAATGTGGGAATGAAACAGGGCTGGGAAGCATTTTGTTCCATCATCCATGGCCCACCATGAGTCAGGCACTAATTTGAGAGTGGCTAAAAACAACGACAACAACAACAACAACAATAATGGGATGTGTGAGTTGTAACGGCCTTAAACTGTAAACAATCCAAAGGTCTATCAATGGAAGAATGAAGTGTTGCTCTTATACGGATGAATAGCACCAACATGCTGTTGAACTAAAGAAGCCAGACCCTAAGGAATTCATGCCATCTGATGTTATTCATAGAAATAAAGTTCAAAAGTAACCAACCTGTTACAAGTCAGGATAATAATTACACTCGGATGTTGCGATGTCAAGTTGACTACAACTCACAGTGACCCTATGAACAATGGATCTCAACCCTGCCCGATGCTATTACCATACTTACTGACATTTGTATATTTGAGCCCGTTTATAGTCACTGTGTCAGTCCATCTTGTGGAGGGTTTTCTCTTACTGGTGCTTGTTTATTGGAAGGGATTATGAGTGTATTTCCGGGAACTTGCAATGTTCCTTTTGTTAGCCTGGCTTTTCTTATATATATAAAATTTTTCTTTTTTACTGGTTTAGTTACAAAGTTCGTATGCATTGTTTTTCACACCAGACCTTTCCCCTTTCCTTCACCCATCAAATTGTGTGACCAATCCCCCAACTCCATCTTCCATCCTGGCTTTTTTACTGTAAAAATTTTGCAGATTTGAGTGTTTTCATATTTGTTACTAGTTTCTGTGACAGTTGGTGGACCCTGTGCCATGCTGAATTGACCTGCATGGAGAGGTAAATGGTGGCCTTGAAGTTAGTGCACCACTCCCATGCCTTGACCTTGCACATACTGCTGAAACCAGTTCTCATTTCAGACTCTTTGAAAGGGGGATTGTCTACCTAGAACCAGGCCAAGTGGAGACGAGGGCCACTGCTCAGGACACCTGATCCAGAGAGACAGGTAAACTACCCAAAGTATCTGATTTGGCAGTTTTTCTGGATCAAATGACTCAGATAATGGTCAAACTGCCATGGTGACACCATGCACTCCAGCCAACATTTCTGTGGGCTGGGCCTTTCCCTGGGGCCATAGGTATATGGGCAGACAGAACACAGGCCTGGGCCACACCTGGGTCTAATTTCAGCAAGAGGATCCCTGGGAGCTCTTTGAGAGTCTATAGAGATGACAGAAAGGTAAGAATCCCCAACTCTCAGGGGTCTGGGAAGGTCCCTTCCAGCCTACCTGTGACTCTTCCACGGAGCCGCAGAGACAAAGCTCCAACTCCCAGGGTTCTGGGCAGGTCCCTTCCAGCCTACCTGTGACTCCTCCACGGAGCCACAGAGACAAAGCTCCTTCTCGGTCTGGGACACGAAACTTCCATCAAAATCCTCATCACATCCTCACGTCAACCCTGTTGTTGTTAGGAGCTGCCAAATTAACTACAACTCACAGCAACTCTATGAACAGCAGATCTGAGCCTTGTCCTATCCTGTGCCATCTTCACTGTCTCTGAGAAACTCCAGCAGAGCTTGTAGACAGAGATGAATTAGGAAGAAAGGCCTGGCAATCTACTTCCAAAGACCAAGCAATGAAAACTCTATGGATCATGATGGTCTGATATGTTTGTAGTGTGGGAATGAAACAGAGCTAGGCAGCATTTTGTTCCATCATCCGTGGCTCACCATGTTCCAGTCACTGTATCAACCCATCTTGTTGAGGGTCTTCCTCTCTTTCTCTGATTCTTTGTCTTTCGCAGTATGGTGCCTTTTTTCTAAAGACTGTTCCCTGTCACGACAATATGCAATGATCCCAGAGGTGAGGTAATGTTACCCTCATTTTCTAAGGGAGGAAACTGAGACCCAGAGGATTTAAGTGACTCACTCAAGAATCCAGTGAAGACAAGAGTGAGATCTGATTAGTTGATTGCTTTAAAAAAATTATTGTGTTAAAAAATATATATAAGATTTGTGACATTAACTGCATTTAAGTAAGCTGAGTGACGGTGATTACATTCACATGTTGTACAACCTTCACCACTACCCACTTTCAAACTCTAGAGCGTTAAGCAATAACTCCCCAGCCCTCTCTTTCCTCAACCCTTTGTAACTTCTTACTTTATGTCTCTATGAATTGTCTATGCTAGATTATTTCAGGGCATTCCTTAGAGACAAAGATAGTGAAATCTTGTGTTACATAATTTGTGTAAGTTGTTAGGAGAGCCAATCCTTGGAAAAACACCTCGTGCTTGGAAAGTCAATAAAAGAGAGAAAGCGCTTAGAGAAGATGGATTCATACAGTGACTACAGCAGTGAGATTGACAGGGCAGAGGTCACGAGGATGGCCGGGGATTGGGCAAGGCTTTGGTCTATTGTTGGTAGGGTTGCTATAAATGGGAGTCAGACGGATGGTACGTAACAACTCATCAAATACTCCATACATGTGGAATCGTAGATGTTCTTTTTATGTGTCTGGCTTATTTTACTCATTATATTTTCATTATTGTAGCTTGTACCAGGACTTCATATCTTTATTACGCCTGAATTAATATTCCATCATGTGTATGCGCCACATCTTTTTAAAAAATTTTTTATTGATATTTTAACAAAAGTTTACAGAAAAATTGGATTTCCATTCATTCATTATTGCATTTTCCTCCTTACCTGCCCCTATAGTTTGCTTTTTTCTTTAACAAGATTCTTTCATTGTTGCACAATTTCCTCCCTCCTTCCCGCCCCTCTCCCCTGAGTTCACTTCGCTATGCAGCTTTATTCTGGACTGTTGTCATGCAAATAATACCTAATCATATATTTCTTTTAGACAGTTCTTTTCCTCATGGATTTAAATACAGCGTTCATTATTTATCCCCTGTTTTCTTAGTTTCCCCCTTCCCCCATGTCAGTCTTGTTTTATAACAGTAGCATTATACATTATTTGTCCTGTTGTTATTAAGATATTTCACTCAGCATAATATCCTCCAGGGCCACTCATTTTGTATAATGTTTCATAAGTTCCTTGTTTTTCAATGCTGCATAGTATTCCATTGTGTGAATATACCACAGCTTCCCTATCCATTCATTTGTTGATGGGCATTTGGGTTGCTTTCACCTCTTGGCTATTGTGAACAATGCAGTAATAAACATGTATGCATATATCTACTTGGGTGGCAGTCTTGGTTTCTTTAGGTTCCCAGTTACACCACATCTTGTTCACCCATTTGTTGATGGACAAATTGAATGTAGAACTATGCTAAAACAAACAGCAACAATTCACTGTTACCAAGTTGGAACCAGATCATAGCAAACCATTCAGTGGATTTTCAAAGGATATAAATTGCACAGGAAGAGATTACTCATTTCTCCTTTGGAGCAGTAAGTGGATTTGAACCACCTACTTGTGAGTTGGCAGTGCAACTCCTTAACCACTAAGCCACTAGAGCTTCATGTGATCTAACAATTCTACTGCTAGGTATATATCCCCAAGAAAACTTGGAAATAGGGACTCAAACAGAGACTTGTTTGCTACCATTTTTGGCATGCTTCACAATAACACCAAGGTAATTTATTCTTTGAGTGGTTCTCTCACTAGTCATGTCTTCTCTCATCTTGAGGACTTCACACGCACCATTTTCTCCTCCAAGTGTGCTGCCTTCCATCCTCCACCCCAGCTAACTCATGCATCAGGTCTCAGAAGAACCCTTACTCCCACGGCATCCCACTGGCATCTGCAAGTTCAGGTCCTCTGGGAAGCAGGCGCACAAGATTTTTCATCGTAGTTGTTGTGTACTGTCGAGTTGGAACCAACCCATAGCTGACCCTCCTGTGGGTTTTCAGAGACAGTTAATCACACGAGGAGGAGATTGCTTATCCTTCTCTCGCAGAGCAGCTGGTGGATTGGAACTACGTGTCTTTATTATTATAGCACAGCTTCTTGCCACTAGGCCATTAGAGGGGGTTTACTGAAGGAAATAAATATTACGTTTAGAGGGAGAGGCAGCAGGGAAGACGTAAGGAAGGAGGGTTCAGACAGACTGGACAGCTGGGAAGTGAGAGGTGAAAGGAGAGGG
This sequence comes from Elephantulus edwardii, assembly GCF_000299155.1. Lineage (NCBI taxonomy): Eukaryota > Metazoa > Chordata > Mammalia > Macroscelidea > Macroscelididae > Elephantulus > Elephantulus edwardii. Next base: position 4,193,687 of record NW_006399901.1, on the reverse strand, counting down.
ATTCAGAGGGCGGAGCAAGTCTTAGGCAGCTCAATGGGAGTCCAGATTGTCTGTCTGGGGAGTACCAGGCTGGGGAAAAGTGGCCTTGTGTCCTAGCTTTCTGTGAATCATGGGACCTGTCAGTATGTTTTTCAGAAGGCCAAGTTAGAACTATCTTATTCAGTAAAGCGACTGTGAGTAGACAGAGTTCCAAGAACATCCATCGTTATGACTGACCACATGACTGTCTGCCTTGCCTGAGAGTCCAGATTGGCAGGTCCTCATTGTTCTTGTGTCTGTGTTGTTATTATTGTGCATTGTCAAATCTGAACCCACTAGAGCTAACACATCAATGGGTTTTCAGAGGCAATTAATCCCACAGGAGGGGACTGCCCATCCTTCTTCCAAGGAACAGCTGGTGGATTCGAACCACGTGCCTTTGGGATTGCAGCACAGCTTCCTACCATGAGGCCAAGCAGCTTTGGCTAATAGTGATCTTAAGTGTAATAGAATGAAACCCTACCCTGTCTCATGCCATCCTCACAATCCGTGCTACACTAAGGTCATGGTCACAGCTATCTCTTTGGCTGACTGCAGTCCATAGGGAGTTGGCCATATCTCTCTGGTGGCTCGAGTCCTCCAGTGACTCCTTGAGAGAAGGATGGACAGTTTCCTCCTGTGAGATTTGCCACCTTGGATACCGGCTGGATGATCAGCTATGAGCTGGTTCTGATTCAACAGCAAGGAGTGAGCTGGTTCTCTACTTTTGCAAACATGAGTTCCTTCTCCAGAGACTGGACCTTCCTGATTACATATCTGAAGTATGTCAGATGAAGCCTTACCAGCCTTGCTCCTTCCAAGGCAGATTTGTTTGTTCTTTAGAAGCTTCACAATGTATTCCTTATTCTTCACCAACACCACAATTAAGAGGCCCCAGTCATTCAGTCTTTCTATTCATTGCCAGCTTTCACATGTACATTCATATGTATTGTCGACCAGCACTTTATCAGCTTGTTCTGTCATGGGAGCTTGTAAATTACTATGACACTAAAAACTAGGATTTCTAATACTAGCAGGGCCGCTTCTGGTGGACAGTGAAGTGGGGCTTCCAGACTAAGACAGACTAGGAAGCAGGACTGGCCATCTGTCTCTGAACAAATAGGTCTTTGAAAACCCTATGAATATCAGTGCCACATTGTATGGTGTAGTGCTGGAAGATGAGGCACATGCAGTTGAAGACTCTTAAAATACAGCTGCGGAAGAGCTGACTCCTCACAGCAGAGTCTGTCTTAATGACATGGATGGAGTAAAGCTTTTAACCAAAGACCTTTATTTGCCGATGTGGCATGTCTTAGTTAACGTCTGCACCCTGACTAACTCTCCAGTACAGTTCCTTGTGTTTGTGGATTATTACATATCTCCTGGGAATGTTCCATGCAATGTATTTTAATGGTAAGGATGAAAGATTAGATATTAGATCTACGTTCAAGCCCTATGCTTGGCTGTGCAACCTTGGACAACTCATATCAGCTCTCCCAGGTTCAGTTTACACATAGACAGAACGAGCCAATGATATCTAGCTCATAGAGATATTCTGAAGATCCAACGTAATGCTACTGGAACAGTATTATTATTACTACAATAGAATGATAATGTTAGGGGAGCTCTGGTGGCCTAGTGGCAAGAAGCTGCAACTACAATCCCAGAGGTGCACGGTTCGAATCCACCAGATGCTCTGCCGGGGAAGGAGGGGCAATCTCCTCCTGTACCAGTTAGATCTGATTTGATGGTACACGCACACAAAAATAATAAAAAATTAAAAATTAAAAAAAAAGAATGATAATGTAGGTTGTTATTTGTCATCGACTCAGAACCATAGCTGACCCTCTAATGGTTGTCAGAGCTTATAAATCACATAAGAGGAGATTGATTCCTCGTCTTTCTCTGGTGGAGCAGCTGGTGGACGTGAAGCACGTGGCTATGTGTTGACTGTGCAATGTCTTACCACCAGGCCACTACGGCACCTGACATGCATATCACGTATGTTGTTATTGTGTGTCATCATTGAAACTGGCCCATAGCTGATTCTCCACTGGGTTTTCAGAGGGAGTTAATAGCATTGGAGGAGATTTCCAGTCCTTCTCTAGGAGTAACTGGTGGATTTGAACAATGTGGCTTTGGGGTTGCAGCACAGTTTCTTACCATGAAGCCACCTGAATTCTCGGTTTTCCAAGTTACGAAATGTTCAATTGCTTACTATGCAACTGAAAGTTGGACTGTGCATAAGGATTGTAGGAAAATAAGTGATTGCTTTGTATTTTGGTGTTGGAGAAGAGCATCAAATCTGTTGATCACTCCCATCAGGCCATCAGAGTATATCGGTCTGTCCGTCTATCTATCTATCTATCCATCGATGGGAGATCTTTTCTGGTGTGATTAACTGCCTCTGAAAATCCACTGGAGGTCAGCTATAGGTCTGTTCTGACTCAATGGTACTCAACAACAATGATAATTATAACAACTATAATTATATAACTATAACTATAGATATATATGAAACAAGATTAGAAGTTGCTTCTTTGAAAGGATTAATAACATTTATAAGCCCCTGAAAATAAAGGACTAGGAGGATATATTGCAAATAACATGAATAAACTTTAAATTAATAACAGAACAGAAGCAATTGAAGTAATAAAAAGAACAGAATATTGTACAGAACTATAGATGATTACATTTAGCATTTGTGATTATTGACATAAACTGTAAGGTTTATTCACCCTCATGATGTGGCCTTTATCCTCTGAGTAGATCATTAATTCATGGAAAAATCATATTCAAATTCAACATATCTCTTACAGAGAGAGACAATGTTAAACAGAGTCTGGCTTAACTGCCCCATGTTCATTGGTCTGTAATCATAAATTAGTCCTGGAAAGCGGAACCTATTTCTTTTCTTTTTTTTTTTTAAATATATATGTTCACAACAGCGTTATTCACCATTACAAGAACATGAAACAGGCCAAATGTCCAACCACAATTGAATGGATTGAGAAATTCTGGTACATCCACACAATGAAATAATATGTAGTACTCAGGAGCAACAATTTTAAAAAATACTATACAACTTGGTAGAGGATGGAGACATTATGCTGAGTGAACTAACTCAGTCTTAGAAGGACAAATATTGCATAAGATAATTATTGTAAAACTAGAGGGATAACTAGTAAAGCATGTATGGGAACCCAGGAGGGGCTAAGGGTAGAAGCAGAGGGGTGAGGATGGGTAGGGGCAAAACCATAGGGTTGCACAATTTGGTGGGTGGAGGAAGGGGGAGAAGGAAATGGGAAGGATTCAGGTGAAAAGGCAGGGTAATTATGGGTAAGGTCCAATGGTGACTAATTTTATAAAACAATGCATGAGAATGATTGTGTGATACACAATATGAAAATGATTGTGTGATACACAATATGAATGAACAACACTATGTTTCACACTATGAAACACAATGTATATGAGCTTCATTGTTTGTTGTTGTTGTTTAGTGCCGTCGAGTTGTAGACGACTCATAGTGACCCTATGAATGAACAGCCTGAGCACTGTTCGTACATAGAGTTTCCAGAGGCAAGTCATTTCGGAAGTGGATGCCGCTTCTGCTTCCAGGCTTGATTTAGTCGGGAAACTCCAGCCAACACTGTCCACCATGGGTGCCCATTACCACGATTGGCACATCACTGTCACAGTCTTCAGCGTCACAGTAACCACGAGTTACCTCTGTACAGCAACGCACAGACCAGTGCTATACCACCTAGAAGAATGTTTGACAGGAAGACAATCTGAACCTGGCCGAGGGCCCCAGATGAAAATCACCCACCTTCGGCTTGGTAGCATAACTTCCTTTCCACTAGGCCAACGTAGCTCTCTCTTTGTCGTTGTCATTGTTATTGTTGTTTGGTGCTGCCGAGTCGAACTTCATAGACAATCCAATAAAAACAACAACAAAAACTAATGTATTTCTTATTGATAGTGCTAGCATGTAACAAAGGGCCTGTTGTTGTTGTTGTGTACTGTGGGGTCAGAAATGACCCATAGCTGACCCTCTAGTGGGTTTTTAGGGAGATTGTCCATCCTTCTTCTGCAAAGCAGCTGGTGCCCTGTCCCTATGGGATTCCAGTGAAGCTTCTTTCCTCTAGACCACCAGAGCTCTCTAACAAGGAGCTTACACGTCATAATCAAAGGATGAGTCCTACTGCTATCAGGTCACTTCTAACTCATGGTCTCCCACTATGTTACAGAGTTGAGCTTTGCTTGGCTGAAATTGTTACAGAAGCAAATTGTTCCAGGTCTTTTCTTCCATGGCGTTGCCAAGTGGTTTCAAACCGCCAGCCTTTAGGGTAAAGTTGTATTATTTATGTGCCGTCAAGTTGGAACCAATTCACTCATAGCTGACATTCCAGCGGGCTTACAGGCGCTATAAATCACACAGGGAGAGACTGCCCATTTTTCTTCCCTTGAGCGGCTGGTGGATTTGAACCATGTGACTCTGGCTTGGCAGCATTGGCCCTTCACTAGATGACCAGAGAATAGCCAAAGGTAAACTGCACTGCCTGGAGACCATATACATCACTTAATAGCTCAATAAATGCAGATTCTTGGCACCAAACTGGAGCCACAAACCTTTGTCCACTTGCCATGTGCTTTGATGCATTAGATGATTTCATGCCCAGGGAAACCTCCACATAGAAACCACCCTTTCCTATGAAACATGATACACATTGAGAAGTGGAGACAAGAAAAGGGACTCTTTCAAAGTCAGAGAATCTCCAGGCTTAAGGACTGGGTCAATCCTGGCTTCAAACTAGGCATTTTCTTCCCCTGGGACAATGTGATTGTCAGACCTGGAACTCACGGCCATTTGAGATCAAGCCTAAGAAGTCCATTCAGAGCTCCCTGTCTCCCTGGAGATGCCAGCCGGGCCTCTGGGGAAACACTCTGGAAATCCAGCCTCTCCTGCTGTGCTCCAATTTAGACATGTGACTCTTAGGGGATGAGAGATAGTCACGGGCTTTGGGGCTGGAGAATTTTTACCTGGAGTTCAGGAAAAAAGTAAGCCTGACCCAGTTACCTCTAAGACATTTCACACTTTTTCTTTTCTTTTTAAAATTGTGATTTGAGAGAAAGTTTGCAAACATTAATTTTTCATTCAACCTGTCATATATATTTTATTCTATTACATTAAACACCCACAATGTCATCACACTTTCTCCACTTCTTCGCTATAATTTTGATTTCTATTAACCCTTCTGTATTTTTCTCTTTCTTTAAAAATATTCTGTTGATCTCCTTATTGTGCACTGGATTTCCCTTAATTAATTTAGTATGGTTATTATCTATACTACTTTACTCCCTTCTCCCTCTTGTTATTCATAGGTTGTTTAATTTTTTTTTAATGGACAGTGAATTGTTGTTGTTATGTGCCATTGATTCGCTTGCAACTCACAGTGACTCATAGCCCTGAAACTTGCTCTTTCCTGTGCCAATCTTATTGTCTCTGACCCATTTACCCCCATTACCTCAGTCTCTGAATCATTCCATCTCATCAAGGGTCTTCCTCTCCTGCGCTGTCCCTCCACCCTTCCAAGCATGATTTCCCTCTCCAAGGACTGGCCCCTCCTTGCAAGATACCCAAAGTATGTCAGATGAAGCCAAGGAGCAGCCTGGTTTCACCCTCTCTAGGAAGAAACTGCTTATTCTTTTGGCAGTCCATGATATATTCAATACTCTTGTCCAGCACCACAGCCCTAAAGCATCAATTTTCTTTATATCATCCCTAGTCATTGTCCAGCTTACTGAATGGACAATGAATTAGGTAGACAAAAAAGAATCAGCGTCTTTGAATTGTGTTGGTGAAGAGTATTGAATAGCGTATGGATTGCCAAAAGAATAAGCAGTTTTGGAGGAAATGCAACCAGAGTGCTCCACTTGGGCCATGTTATCAAGAGGGGTCAGTCTTTGGGAAAAGATGTGCTGGACAAGGGGGGGTGTGTGTCAGGTAAACAGAGGAAGACTCTCAGCAAGAAAGACTGATGCAGTGACTCCAACAACGGGCTTGAGCTTGGCAGAGACCATGACCATGGCACAGGACAAAGTTCTGTTCCTTATAGAGCTTATGATTCATAGTCGACTCGACAGCACTGAACAACAATTTCTTCCCTTTCCATCTCTCGTAACCATGTTTTCACCATACAATATACTGTAGAGTCCACTAGTAAATAACATTCCACTAGTACATAACATTTGTTATTTACTACTACTAATAACTAATAGATAATGAATAATAACAGCAAATAATAATAAAAATTAATAACAGTGAATAATTATAAACACACCTGCTGTGTTCCAAACACTGACTTGGTGCCAACATAACCCCCTTTTTAATGCAGATTCCTCCTCTTTCCTTCATTGACATTATGTTTCATATCATTATTCTTAGAAAATTCATACCATTTTTAGAAAATCAATCACCATTGGCCCATGCTCACCATTACCCCATCTTTTCAGGTCCTGCTGGATCTTTCCCATTTCCTTCACCCCCACCCTCCACACACCAGATCGTGTGTGACCTTGTGATTTCCTCCCCTACCTAGCCTCACCTCACCACTCTCTCCCTTGGACCCTCATAACCTATTTTACTAGTTAACCTTCTATTTTTACAATAATGGTCTCATGCAGTATTTGTTTTTATATGACTGAGTTCGTTCACTCTGCATAATGTTCACCAGTCTCTTCCCTTTTGACTTTGCAATATCACAAAAAGAGTGCAGGACCGTGCCCCCTGCCAACCCCCCACCCGCCCACTCCCCCACCCCCGTTTTCCAGATGAGGAAACGGAGGCTCAGGACAGTCAGATAACAGAGCTACAAAGTGGTACAGCAGCTGGGAACTGGATCTGAGCCTGGTTAAGATGTAGGTATGAGATGGTGAGAGAGGATGTCAGCAGCCGGAACGGAACTTGCTTTTTCATCACCTCCCTCTGGAGTGGAGTTCCCTGAGGGTGTATTGGGACAGCTTCCTCCTTGGAGCCCTGCTTCCCATCAGCCCCAGTTTGTGTCTCCTCCAACTGAAGCCACAGCAATCTCCAGGAACATGCAGATCTCTGACTATACCACCCCTTGCTGAAGACTTCCAGAAGGCTTCCGGTTCCCCATGGCCAAGTGCCCAACGCCCTCTGCAATCTGGCTTCACGTTCACTTCCAGCATTCTTTCTCACTGTTACCATCTGCCCTCTACAACCCGTCACTCTTCACCCACCTACTGGGCTCTTTCACATCATCTCACTTCAGCATGTGTCCTGCCCTCTACCCAGAGGGCTCTTTCCTGCCTCTAGTTCTCCATCCAGCCAATCCTCGCTCATCGGTCAATTTCCACATCTCTACATTTCTACTTCTTTCCCTTGGAATGCTCCAGCTTTTAGAGCCTCATGGCTTAATGATGTAGCAGAGTGAGTGAAAGTTGTAGTGGAATCTTCTGTTCCTCCTTATGCTTCCTGATACCATGAAAGCAGGCAATTCCATATCTTAGATTTGGTGAAAAGAAATACAGCTCAACAACAATTTATGTGAGCTGGAGACTTTTGCAACCATCACCACCACCTTGATTTGTTGTTGTTAGGTGCCATTGGTCTCATACAGACACTACAAACAGCAAATTTAACCTTGACCTAGCCTGTGCTGTTCTCACACTCTCCATCATGTTCAAGTACACTGTTGTGGTCACTGTGGCAAACTATCTAAATAAGGTTCTTCTCTTTCAATGACCCTCCACTTTTTCAAGCAGGGTATTTCCCTTCCAAGGACTGTCAATAGGCACCAAGTACCAATGAAGGAATTTTTCTTTTACTTTTCAAAGAGAGGAGCGAACTGTGGAGGGGGGAGGGGTAGGCAGGGAGAAAAGTACAACAATGAATGAATGGAAACCCAAAATCTCTGTAAATGTTCATTAAAATTATTAAAACAAAATAAAAAGTCTAACCATTCTTGCCTCCAAGGAGCCCCCTGGTTGTACTTCCTCCAAGAGATTTGTGGGTGTTTTGGTGGTTTTTTTCCCCCATTTGTTCTTTCAGCAGTTCATGGTATAATCAATATTCTTTGCCAACACCACAATTCAGGGATTTAAGTTCTTCTTTGGCTTTATTTAGTCATTGTCCAACTTTCACATGCATATGAAACAACTGAAAATATCCTGGCTTGAAGCAAGTGCATCTTAGTCTTTAAACGGACATCCTTGCTCTTTGGCACTTTGAAGTGGCCCTTGACAGCAGATTTACCCAAGGTAACACCATTACATACACACATTTATTATTTCATCTCTCTAGAGAGCACAGCTTGTTTTTATGATAACATCTTCTCCCAATTTTTATGGTAACAATCCCTCCCCATGTAGTGTATCAGAAGAGAGGCTTCCTTAAACGTGAGAGGAGGAAAGTCCTTTGAGGTCAAGTGGATCAATCTGCGAATTCCATCATCCTGGTCATAGAAATTGATTCAGCAGTTGGCACATGACCTAGCTGACTCAAATAAAGAAGAACTGGGAATGGAGAAGAGATTGAGGTGGTTAACAATTTTCACTTTCTAAATCAACATTCTTGGCACCAGCAGTCAGGAAATCAAAAGACAAACTGCACTGGGAAAATCTGCAGTCAGAAACATTTCCAGAGTACTGAGAAGCCACAATGTCACTCTAGAGACTAAGGTGTGCCTGATCCAGGCCATGATCGTCACAATTACTTGCTATGGATCAGAGAGCTGGACAATGATGATGGATGACAGAAGAAGAATTGATGCC
>NW_006399901.1:4182737-4183726 GCF_000299155.1 Elephantulus edwardii | reverse complement strand
TTGGAGGAATTTATGACTTTGTTTTAAAGTTGTCCCCGGTGAAGACTTCAAGTGTTAGATAATAAGCCATTATGCAGACAAAAGACAAGACGAAGAGAGTGCTGATGAATCAATCCCAGGATCCAACACTCTCAAGATCAGTTCCACTCTGTTCTATCGCATCATGTCGTTGTTGTTGTGTACAACAGAGTTGGAACTGACCCATAGCTGAGCCTGCAGCAGGTGTTTAGAGGCAGTTAAACGCATGGGAGGACATGGCCCATCCTTATCCTGAAAAGCAGCTGATGGCCTCGAATTGCATGCCTTCAGGACTGCAGTGCAGCTTCTTGCCACTTGACCATCAGAGCTCCCTACTGCATCATAAAGAGCAATAAAGTCTTTAGTAGGTTCAAGTTCAAAGTGGGTGGGCATTGGTTATTTACAACTGTGGAGTTCTAACTACAATAGTATAGAAATTCCTTTTCCAAATATAACATGCCACAGTTTAGACCCTAATTATGAGCAATCCAGGGAGCTCTGGTGGCGTAGTCTGTAGGGAGTTTTGCTGCTAACCCGAAGGTGACCCCTTTCTGGTGGTTCAAGTCCACCAGCTGCTCCATGAGGGTTAGGTGGTAAATCACGTTCTGTGCATTTTAGAGGCTCTGGAAGGTCATTGCAGGATCAGCTGTGAGTTAGTTCTACCTTGATGACAATGAGGTTTTTATTTTGGTTTGTTTCATTGACGACTTCGTGCAGACAAAGAAACAAGAGAAAACACAAAAAAAACCAGCTGCCATTAAGACAATTGTGACCCGTGGTGACCCTTGACAATGGGGTAGAACTCTCCCATGGAGCTTTAGGGGCTGTAAATCTTTAGGGAACAGACTGCCGATCTTTCTCCCAAGGAGTGGGTTGTTGTTGTTTGTTGTTGTTAGGTGACATTGAGTAGAGTACAACTCATAGCAACCCTATGAATGAAAGATCTGAACCTAGTCCTGTCCTGCACCATC
>NW_006399901.1:4166728-4181637 GCF_000299155.1 Elephantulus edwardii | reverse complement strand
AGATTGGATCTGACTGGTACAGGAGGAGATTGTCCCTCCTTCTCCAGCAGAGCATCTGGTGGATTCAAACCATGCTCCTCTGGGATTGCAGTGCAGCTTCTTGCCACTAGGCCACCAGAGCTCCCTCGTCTATCAGTCAATTTTTAAAAGAAATATTTATTTCCTTCCCACTGTTGAACATTTCCATACCCACGGCCAACCCACCCTGCAATGCACCCCTTGTTTCAGATTGCTGTCATACGTATAATGCATAATCATTTATTCCTTCAGTCAGTTCTTTCCTTTCTCTGTTCCAATGCAGTGTTCATGATCTATCCACTCTTTCCCATTCTCTCTCCAACCCTCCCCATGTAGTTCTATTTTATAACAGAGTGTTATGCAGTGTTTGTCTTTTTGTGAGATATTTCACTCAGCATAATGTCCGCCTGTCTCCCCCATGTTGTGTAGTGTTTTACGAGTTTGTTGTTTTCAGTGCTGCGTAATTGTGCATAGTGTGAATGGACCACAGTTTTTCTATCCATTTGTTTGTTGATGGGCACTTAGGTTGCTTCCATTAGTCTTTATGGCTGGAGAGAGTCCATCCTTCTGCCTCAGAGAAGCTGATGAATGCCAATTAATGATTTTTCTTTCTTTTCCTTTTTTTTTTTTAAAGTGATACAAGTTCAGATCTATAGTTTAATAGGCTAGGTACTTTGCCAAAGAAAGCATTTGAACTTGAAACATGATTTTATGAAGCTCGCTGCCTTGCTTTGGGCTTGTCTTACATATTTCAACCAAACTTTAGCTTCCTAGGACTGCTGTGACTAGTTGGAGGTTTCAGACAACTCAATGATTTCACTCACTATCCTGGAGACCTTTCTCTCTTTCTCATTGCTCTTGAGTCAGAACCAACTCACAGCTGACCGATCCTCCAGTAGGTTTTCAGAGGCTAGAAATGGCCATGGGAGGAGACTGCCTATCTCTCTCCTGAGGAGCAGTGGGTGGATTTGGACTCCTTGCTTTTGGGTTGGCAGCACCAGCCCCAGAGCTCCTGGAGACCAGTCGTCTAAAATTAAGGTACTAGTCTCTTACCTTCTGACCATTATCTTGTTACCAGGCTTGAATCCCTCTGGAGGTTGTAGAGGGTATTTCTTTATGCCTTTTTATAGTGTGGGGTTTTTGTTTTTTAAATTATTTTTTTACTTTAATATTTTCTCTGTATGTACTGTCACATTGGATCTGACTGGTACATGAGGAGATTGCCCCCTTTTCCAGCAGAACATCTGGTGGATTTGAACTGCGTGCCTCTGGGATTGCAGTTTGGTTTTTTAAAAAAATTAATTTTAATGACTGTTTACAGAGACTTTGGATTTCCATCCATTCATTGTTGCACTTTTCTTCCTGCCCACCACTCCCCTCCCAATTCGTTCTTCTCTTTGAAAAGTGAAAGAAAAATTCTTTCACTGATTTACAATCGCTCCCCCCAAGTCCACTCCATTATGCTGTTTTCATTCTGGACTCCTGTCATGACGATAATACCTAATCACATATCCCTTTTAAACAGTTCTCTCCCTCATCTGTTTCAATGCACTGTACATTATTTATTCCATCTTTCTCAGTTACTCCAACCCCTAGGTCAGCCCTCTTTTATAAAAGTGGCATTATGCAGTATTTTTCTTTTTGTCACTGAGATATTTCACACAGCATAATGTGCTCCAGGGGTCCCCTATTTTGTATTATGTTTCATGAGTTCCTTGTTTTTCAATGCAGCATAGTATTCCATTGTGTGAATATACCACAGGTTCTCTATCCATTTGTTTGTTGATGGGCACTTGGTTGTTTCCAACTCTTTGCTATTGTGAACAAAGCCGCAATAAACATGGGTGTGCATATATCTGCTTGGGTGGCAGTTATGGTTTCTTTAGGGTAAATTCCCAGTAGTGGAATTGCTGGATCAAATGGTATTTCTATTTGCAACTTTTTGAGAAAGTGCCATACAGCCTTCCATAGTGGTTGTATCATTTTACACTCCTACCAATAGTGGATAAGGGTTTCAGTTTCTCCACATCCTCGCCAGCATTTGTTGTTTGCTGTTCTGTTAGATTTTGCTATTCTTACTGGGGTGAGATGATATCTCATAGTTGTTTTGATTTGCATCTCTCTTAGAGCTAGGGATTTTGAACATTTCTTCATGTGCTTGTTGGCCATCTGAATGTCTTCTTTGGGGAAGTGTCTGTTCATATCCTGTGCCCATTTTTCAATTGGGTTGTTTACCTTTATCTTGTTGTGGTGCAATTGCTGATTTTTCAATTAGCAACTTGATATGTTCCATAGTACACCGTCACAACTCTTTATTTAAATATATGTTGTTTTTAATTGTAGTTATGTACTGTTCAGGTGGAAGTTACTCCACTAGGTTTTTAGAAAGAATAAACCACATGGGAGGGCATTGATCATAGAAGATAATGAAAATGAAAGAAAAGAAAATTCAGATCCTCAGTCTCAGTTGCCACATTCCCAGTCCTCAATAGCCATGAGGGCTACTGTTACGTGCTATGGAATCACATGTGGCTCGTACTGAACCTATGCATACCAGCTCAAAACTCTTCCCTGCCCTGAGCCAGTCTCACTGACATCAACACACTCAATCCCATTACCCCAGTTACTGTATCAATCCATCTCATCTGGGGTCTTCCTTTGCTATGCTGTCCCCTCCACGCTTTCAAGCATGATGTTCTTCAAGAACTGGTCCCTCCTGGCCATGTGATTAAAGTATGTGAGATTGAGCTTCCAAATCCTTGTCTCCAAGGAGCAAATTGGTTTCAGCCTAGTGAATGTCATATTGGACAACACAGACTAAGAATATTTGCACTATCATACAACATTCTAGAAGGCATCACTGGCCTAGAGCCTTGTTAATGCTGGTAAGACCAGAAGCACCAGCCTCAACTGGAGCTTCTTGTAGAACCTCAAGCTCCATTCCATACCCATTGAGTCTGAATCTACCTTATAACAAGATTCCTAAGTGTTTCCTCTGCTTATTCAGGTAGGAAAATTCGTGTGCACGCAATACTAAAGTGTATCCCCATCTTCCTGACACCTTTTCGTGATCAGAGAGAAGGTCTCAACTCTAAATATGACACGCAAACTCCAGACAGCTCTCAGCACTTCTCTCCAGACCAGGGTGTCATCCTGATGGAGCCAGGCTCTCGTCCCCCTGGCTTCTCCCCAAGCTCCCAGGTGAATTCTGTAGGTGTTTGAAAAACTAATGTTTGAAAGAAAATTTGCATTGATCTTCAGATGAATGGTAAATCTCCTCTCTTTTCACTTACCAAATCCAGAAACACAAAAAGCACTGAACTAAAGTTGGGGTTGGGGAGAACCCCATACCAGGGACAATTTTCCAATTAGCATCTTCAAGGTCTGATCACCACAGAGGCATGAGAGGGGACGTGTGCAGGGTTGTATTTTCATGTTTTTCCAGAAAGAAGTAATTCCTTGTATAGCCCAAGACCCTTCCTGTTCTCAGGTCATTAGGAATTTGCACCTCTCCATAGGTTTGGAACGAATCCTGATGGTACAATGATTAAAGAATTTGGTGGCTAACTGAGAAGTTTGACCATTCATAAACCACAGAGTACCCACAGAAGACAGTAAGGCAATTTGCTTCTGTAGAAATCTATAGTATTAGGAACTCTGTGGCCCCAACCACTCAACTGGTATTGGGATCTTATGCATCGGAATCAATTTGATCGTACTGAGTTTTGTTTATTTTTTTCCAAAGAAATTTCAAAGGAGCCCTGCTAGCCCAGTGGCTAAATGTTCAACTAGTAATTGAAAAGCCAGAGCTTCAAACCCACCAGCAGATCCAAGGGAGAAAGACGTTGGAGCAGGCTTCCATAAAGACTCTTAGCCTTTGAAAGTCAACAGAGCGATTCCAGAGGGTCTGTCTTCCAAGGATGCTGCAGGTCAGATGGGGAAAAAGGAAAAAGAAATAGAAATGATGCTGGGAAAGATAGCTACTGTTAAGTGCTGTCAAGCCAACTACAACTCACAGCAAGCTTATGAGCAATGGGTCTGAATTCTGCCCTATCCTGCCACTGGGTCAGTTAATCTCATTGAGGATCTTCCTTTCCTTCCTTCGCAGACCCTCTGCCTTTCCAGACATGATGTCTTTTTCCAAGGAGTGACCCCTCCTAACAACAGGCCTGAAGAATGTGAGCATTTCACTCCCCTGCCTCCAAGGAGCACCCTAACTGCACTTTTCCCCAAGACATACCTGTTTGTTCTTTTGCCAGTCTATAGAATATTTAGCTTTCTTCTCCACCACCACAACTCAAAGGCGTCCATTCTTCTGTCGTCCTTATTCGTGGTCCAACTTTCAGCTGCATAACAAATAAGGTAGAGGGTTAGGGAAAGAGAGGAAGACTCTCAATGAGGCAGACTGACACAGTAACAAACGGCATGAGTATGGAAGAGGTTTAAGTGAGGATTATGCAAGGTTCTGGTCTGTTGTTCATAGGATGTCTATGAGTCATAGTCGACTTGAGGGCACCTATCAACATGAGTCCAGGCAGATTCAATGGAAATGGTTTGGGGATTTTCTTATGTAAACTTTGTGGCTGTCAACCAAGCCAGGCTGACTGAGAAGCCCAACAGACTCTTTGGAAAATCTTTATGAACACGTATGGGCGCATGCGCGCGCGCGCGCACACACACACACACACACACACACACACACACACACACACATCCCCCAACTAATTGGTGGCACCCAACCATAACCAGGAAAAAAGGCAACAAACTATCCATTTAAATTGTAGATGGTGACCTTTACGCTTGAAATATTTTCAAACATCCTGTTTATAGCTCTGGGGTTCTGGCACTCAATAATCCTCCAAATTATTTTCCCGAGGTTTTTGCCCCCTCCTTGTTGTTGTTATTATGCATTGCGTCCCTCCAATCTCTAGGTCTTATTCTTCTGTTGGTTTCTCCTGAGAGTCTAGGTAATTTGAAAACAAACGCCTGCAACTTTTCTTTAACGTTGTCACTTTATTCTGCTCGGCTGAACAAGCAGTTAAAGCGGGAGGAGAGTCTTCTCCCTGGTCCACCCAAAGACAGAGCTCAAAAGAGCTGCAGCAAAAACCCAAACAGAAACCGGAGGCCGTTCCTCGTCTCTGCTCCAAATTAGAGAACATCTTCAATATATGTCTTCAACACATGACCCTGTGCTAACATTGTTTTAAGCATGTTGTCAGGAAGGCCCAGGCCTTGGAAAGAGACATCCTGCTGCTGGGAAAGGTAGAGGGTCAGTGGAAGAGGGTTGACCATTGAGGAGTGGAGTGACACAGTGACTGTAGCAACGGGCATGAGTATGAGGGAGATTGTAAGGATGGTGCAGCATAAGACAAGAATTCAGGCTGTTGTTTACTGCTTGGCTGTGAGTAATAGTTGACTCAACGGCACCTAACAAAGTTTACAGAATCCTACAGGGCCTCCACAAGAAAAAGAGCAATAACTCAATTTCAAAATGGGCAAAAGATGTGGAAAGAATTTTCCCAGAGGAAGATATTCAGAGCGCCGACAGACTCGTGAAGAAATGCTCAAAATCACTGGCAATAAGAGAGATGCAAATCAAAACCACAATGAAATATCATCTCGCCCCAGTAGCAGTGGCAAAGTTTAACAGGACAGCAAGTAATAAACTCTGGAGAGGATGTGGGGAGATAAGAACTTTTATACATTGTTGGTGGGATTGTAAAATGGTACAAACACTCTGGAAGGCAATTTGGCATTTCCTTAAAAAGCTGAACATAGAAATTCCATATGACCCAGCTATTCCACTGTTTGGAATATACCCTGAGAGAATGAGGACTGAGGCACAAATGGAGACTTGTCCACCAATGTTCATAGCAGTATTATTCACCATCACAAGAACATGGAAACAGCCCTGGTATTCAACCACAATCAAATGGATTGAAAAGTTAATGGTTCATTCACATGATGGGACACTGCGTAGCACGCAGGAGCAATGATTTTATAAATCACTACCTAACTTTGGAGGGACTGGAGAGCATTATACTAAGTGAACTAGCTCGGTCCCATAAGGAAAATTACTGTGTAAGACCATGATTGTGGAAATAGATAACTAGTAAAACATGTGGGAGAATCTAAGAGGGGGAGAGCGGGAGTAGAGGGGTGAGGGCGGGGCGTGGTAATCACAGGGTGGCACAGTTTGATGGATGGAAGGAGGAAATGGGAAAGATCTGGTGTGCAAAACAATGTATACGGACTTTGTAAGTACACCAGCATAAAATAAAAATTTTATTTAAAAAATCAACAGCAAAACTTGTGTCCAGTTACAAGAGAAGGTGATGTGAGTTGGTGTCACAGAGGGACTTAGTGCTAAACAAGGGTTTCTCAGGACCTGCCAGGGACAATATGTGTGTGGGATTATCTTGGAGTCAGGGTGGGGCAGCAGTTCTTGCAAAACCATTTTGCAAGTTTATTTAATCACTAGACGCATTTCACCGCCACCCCTTATTGATGATCTCCTAAGACTGATGGTTCACAGCCCATTTGAGAGACTCTGTTTTTTCAACTCCATAACAAGTGATCCAAAACTTACTGGCATGAGACAACAGCCTTGTAATGATACTGTTGTTGTTAGCACTGTTGACGTCCCTGCCTCACAGTGACCTCAACCACGATGGAATGAAAACACTGCTTAGCAATGCAGAACCCTGCTGGCGTAGTCCACAGGAAGTAGTGCTGCTGGCAGAAACGCGATGCCTCTCTGGAAGGTTGGTCCCATCTTTGTGGGAGAAACATGGGGAATCTTCTCCTGTGCCATTAAGAGTGTTGGAAATCCAGTGGAACGTCAATAATGACTCGATTCCACCCCAATAACAATGAGAGAGAGAAAAAGAACAACATCACCCCCTGATTAGTTACAGATTGGACTACTGTGACCCACAAAGGTTTCCATTGATTGATCTTCAGTCTGGAAGATTTGCTGAAGTCTGTTTAGAATCATAGCAATACACAAGCTTCCAGTGGCTGACGGATGGTGGTTGTGCACAAGGTGTGATTGGCTAAGAAATGAGTCTTCCATATGGAAGGTAAGAATTGTATTAATCAATCACCAACTCCTTATTGTTTATGGGGCTAGAGATGCAGACCCCAGATAGGACTATGTTGGATGCTTCTTTTCCATGTGACCTGGAAGAAGGACTCTGGGTCATATTCAGAAGCAGGACATGTGGACCTGGAGGGTCCAGAATTACTCCACTCACAAGTTGAGATCCTGTGTAGGGAGGGGCAGAAGGCTGGGCTCAGGTTGGATAGCTGATTGAAGAGCCTTCCTAGTGCAGGACTGTAAGGGAGGCTCATCCTCTTATACAATAAATAGCTCAAGACTCCATTGTGGCTACTCCAAGAGCCCGAGGCAGAAGCTGCAGGCTCCGTATGATGAAGCCACTGTGTCCCACATCACTCTACCACATTCTCTTTCTCATGGAGACCTGCCCAGAATCAGGAAAGGAATAGCGTCCACTTCTCAATAGACTGTGCAGCGTTTTGAAACCAGCACACTTCTCCAATACTTCCCAAGTTAGCATTGTGACAACTCGGAATCCTGGCTTCCTGGCATCTTTCACTTGTCCCATTTTAAAAACCAGCTCATCCCTTTCTCCAATGGTCCTGATAGATCTAGGAGTTGGGCCTATATCAGTTCTGCCTTCCCACTTTATTCTCCCCTTCCTCCAGCCCCCTAGAAATTCCACTTCTTTCCTGAGGGGGTATACACAGGTACTCATATTTTTCACTAAAGTTACTCATTTTATTGTTCTTGTAGAAAAGATACAGCAAAGCAAAGCACACTACATATGACACTTTCTACACGATATTCTTCATAATATTGATTACACTCTTCAATCTGCAATAATTCTTATGCTCCTTTTCTGATCAGTTTCTTTCCCATTAATATGGATTCACTAGCCCTATAAAGTTCCTATCTAATCCTACAAATTTCTGTTGCCAATTTGATCCCATACAGATTCTAAAAGAACACAAAGCTCAAAGCAGATTTTTTTTCTTCTGCTTTAGCTAAACTAGTGTTTGGGTTTAAGAAGACTTTAGGGGATATTTTGGATCTAAGAGTTTTTAAAAACTTTTTACTGTGAGTTGAGTGAAAAATCAGTAGAATAATAGTCAATAAATAGTAAAAAGTTAAAAAATAGTTAGTAGTTGTTTGTTTTTTTTTGTTGGTGTTTGTTCGGTGGTGGCTGCTTCTTAGTGTCCCTACAACCGATCTGTCTGTTGCTTGCTCCTTCCTCTCTCTGTCTTTTTTGTTTTCGTTGTTTGTGTCAGTCCTTGTGTCATTCGTCTTATTAAGGGACTTCCTCTCTTTCTCTGACCTTTCATTTTTCCTATTATGATATCTCTCTCCAGTGATTGGGTTCTCCTGAGAATATTCTCAAAGTAGATATGATGAAGTGTCACCACTTTTGCTTCTGAGAAGCACTGTTTGTACGTCCTTCAAAACAGGTATGTTTACTCTTTTGGCAGTCTATGGGATATTCAGTACTCTTTGCCAACATCACAATTCAAAGGTTTATATTCTTCTTTGGTCTTCTTTATTCATTATCTAATTAAAAATACCTGTGCTCGGATCAGTTGCACCTTAGTCTTTCAACTGACATCCTTGCTCTTTAGCATTTTAGAGGTCTTTGACAGCGAATTTGTTCAATGCAATATGTATTTTGATTTCTTTACTGTTGGTACCATAGGTGTTGATTGTAGTCCAAGTAAAATGAAATCTTTGACAACTTTGATCTTTTCTCTATCTGTTATAATGTTGCCTATTGGTCCAGAGATGAAGATTTTTGTTTTCTTGGTGTTGAAATGTAACCCATGTTGAAGACTGTTCTGTTTGGTTTGCAATAAGTGCTTCAAGTCTTCTTTACTTTCTTCAAACAAGTTTGTGTTGTGTCATCTACTTAACATAGGATGTTGATAAATCTTCCTCCAATCCTGATGGCATATTATTCTTCATACAGTCATTTCTGGAATGAAAGCTTGGCCGAATTTACTTGTTGGTGTTGTTGTTGTTAGGTGCCATCAAGTCAAGCATGACTCATAGCGACACTCTGAATAAAATATCCGAACCCTGTTTTGTCCTGCACCATCCTCACACTTCCTGACACATAAGAGCTCACTGCAGCAGTCACCATGTCAATCCACTTAGTTGAAGGTCTTCCTCTCCTTCACTGACTCTCTACCCTTTATATCCTTCTCCAAAGAATAGCCCCTTCTAGCAACATGTCCAAAGTATGTAAGGCAAACCCTCAACATTCTTGCCTCCAAAGAGCACTCTGGCTGCACCATCTCCAAGACATATCTGTTCATTCTCTTGGCTGTCCATGGGATGTTTAGTGCTCTTCTCCAACACCACAGCTCAAAGGCATCAATTACTTTCCTGTCATCCTTATTCATTGTCCAGATCTCAGATATATAGCTAATAATTAGAAAGGCTATAGACTGAATCAGACTCACCTTAGTTCTCAAAATGACATCATTACCCCTCAATAATTTGGAAAGGTCCCTAACTGCAGATTTTCCCAGTGTAATGCATCTCCTTATTTCATAATTGCTGATACCAAGGGGGCTATTTGTGCATCCAAGCAAGATGAAGCTATTGACAGTTTCATCTCCTCTCAATCCATCATGACACTGCCCATTGGTCCAGTGGTAAGAATCTTTGTTTCCTTAATATTGAGAAACACTCCATACTGAAGGCTGCATTCCTTGATCTTCTGCAACAAGTACTGTAAGTCCTCCTCACTTTCAGCAAATAAGGTTGTGTAATCTGCATAGCACAGATGATTGATGAGTGTCCCTCCAATCCTGATACCACACTCCTCTTAATAGAACCCAGCTTCTCAGATAATTTGCTCAGCATATAGACTGAACAGGTATGAAGATAAAATACAACCCTGATGCACTCCTTTCCCACTTCCAAACCATGCAGCGTTCCTCTGTGCCATTAGCACAACAGCCTCAGGTATAGGTTCTGCATGAGCACAATCAAGTGCTCTGGGATTCCCATTCTCTTCAATGCCAGCCACAACTTGTCATGACCCACACAGTCAAATGCTTTCGCATAGTCAATAAAGCACAAACAGACATTCTTCTGGTATTCCTTACTCTCAGCCAGGATCCATCTGACATCAACAATGACATCCCTGGTGCCTCTTCTAAATCCTGCCTGCCCTTCTGGCAGTTCCTTATCTATGTACTATTCCAGCCATTTTTAAATTATCTTCAACAGTATTTTGCTTGCATATGATGTTAATGATATTGTTTCATAATTTCCACCTTCAGTTGGATCACCTTTCTTGGAAATGGGAACAAATATGGACCTCTTCTAATCCGTTGTCCAGACAGCCAACCTCCAAATTTCCTAGCTGATTCCATAGACTGATTTTATGACCAGCTCAACTTCTTTTCTTAGAAGTCTGTTGAGGGGGGAGGGTTGGGAGGGAAGAAAAGTGCCACAATGAATGAATGGAAATCCAAAGTCTCTGTAAATTTTTACTGAAATTAATAATATATATATTTTTTTTAAAAAAGCCAAAAAAAGTCTGTTGAAATTTTCCACCTCAGTCTATGATAGTTGAAGTAGTTTGTGAATTTCTAGAAATTTGTTCATTTCTTCCAAGTTCCCTAATTTATTGGTTTAGAGTGTCTCATAATAAATATTCTATTATCCTCTTTATTTTGGTTGGATCTATTGTAATGTTGAATTTATCTGTGTTATTTAAATTTTTTCCTTCTTGTCTATTATTAGATTTGCAATGGTTTATCAATTTTATTACTCTTTTCAAATAATTAACTTGTCCTTTTCTTTCCATTATTTTTCCCTGTTTCAGGTTTTGTTTTGTTTGTTTGTTTGTTTGTTTTTCTGGCACGACATAGGGAAAGGTTCAGATCTATTGTTCTGCGGTCACTTGTGAATGTTAATCATCTCAACGGCATCTAACAGCAACAACAGCAATCTTTATTATTGCCTTTCTGGAGAGTGTAGGCTTCTTTTTGTTCTTTTTTAATTTGCTAGATGTCTTTGAATTATGATGCAGGAGATAAGTATTAAACATACCATGGAGTACCAAGAGAAATAATCAGTCTGTCCTAGAGGGAGGGAAACCAGGCTGCTCCTTGGAGGCATAATTTTGAGACTCTGTCTCACATACTTTGGGCATACAGCCAGGAGGGAACAGTCTTTGGAGAAGAACATAATTAATGCTTAGACATGTTGAGGGAAAACGCGGGCGTGAAAGACCCTGGATGAGATGATTGACAGAATAACTGAGATAATAAGGGTTGGTGTGTCAGAGACAGTGAGATTGGCAGGGTTCAGAGCTATTGACTCAGATCATAAGGTTCTCTCTGAGTTATAGTTGACTTTAGTCACATTAAAACCACATTAAAACACCTAACAGTGTTGTTAGGTTAAAATGTTGATTTTAACTGAATCTTTTCTTCTTGTTGTACCAATGAGTTGGGACCAACTCATAGCTGACCTCCAGGGGGTTTTCAGAGGCAGTAAATAGCGTGGGAGGGGATTGCCCATCTTTCTCATGTTGAGAAGCTGACAGAGCTGATAGCTAGCTTTTGGGCTGACAGGGAAATTCTTTACCATTTGGTCACCAGAGCTACTTTTTAGAGGTGTACATTTATTGCTATATATTGATCTCAGAGCACTGTATTTACTGTGTGTCAGAGTTTGGCATTTTGTCAAAGTATGTGGTTGAGGGTTCAGAAAGTGCCAAGATGGCCAGACAGTATAACACAATTTCTGTAGTCCTCTAAATGGGACAATAGAACAAAACAAAACAAAAACAAAAGAGGTGGGGGAAAATATCAAACAGATAAAAAGGAAAGAAAGATGAAGAAAAGATTAGAGAAAACAAACAGTGAGTGACTTAGTTAGGTTAGTGAAAAAAAAGGCAAACCAGGGAGAGGGGAAAACCAATTAAAAGGAACCCAAGTTGGATTTAGGGGGGAAATTGGGAGGGGAGGGAGGTTAATTGGATTATTAAGGATTAAATTAGGAAAAATTTTAAAAAAAAGTTTTGGAGGAAAAAAATAAAAAAGGAATAAAAGAAACAAGAAAAAAAAATCACCAAAAACCCCACAAAACGACAACTCAGAAATTTAGGGAACAGAAACAAAAGGACAAAGGGGTGGGGGGACCTGGCAGGGTAGTGTGTAAGTCCACGGTAATGCTCCTGGCAGCTAAGGAGGCTGTAGGTTCGGTAAGGTTCCTGCCAGCCTGGAAGTAGCTCCTGCCAGCCTGCAAGTTTGGCTGGATGCAGGGTGACTGATTCCAGATGGAGTTTCTTCCAACTGAGAGGGACCCTGGGGCTGGGCACCTGGTCTTGGAAGGTGTTCCTGCCGACATAGACGGAGCCTCGGTATAGGGCATCTGGCCCCAGAACATGTTCCTTCCAGCCTAGAGTGTGGCTAACAGGTCTTCTCTGTATGTGCATGGTTTTTATCCTGTCATTCACAACATTGTATTTCAAGATGGATCTAGAAATGGCCTTTTAAATGATGAAAGTGACCCTGTTTTTTCTCACCTTTTCCTCTCCAGTATAGCAGACCATATGATCATCTGATTCAAAATGTCTCATGACTTCTGACAGGAAATCAAAAGATGAGTTGCATTAGGTAAATCTGCTGTCAGGGACCTTTCCAG
Source organism: Elephantulus edwardii (assembly GCF_000299155.1). Lineage (NCBI taxonomy): Eukaryota > Metazoa > Chordata > Mammalia > Macroscelidea > Macroscelididae > Elephantulus > Elephantulus edwardii. The sequence continues at coordinate 4,168,898 of NW_006399901.1, read as the reverse complement.
AGTACTGAGAAGCAATGAGGTCAGTCTAGAGACTAAGGTGCGCCTGATCTAGTCCATGGCTTTCACAATTACTTGCTATGCATCAGAGAGCTAGATAATGACTAAGGATGACAGAAGAAGAATTGATGCCTTTGAATTGTGGTGCTGGAGAAGAGTCTTGAACCACCAAGAAAATAGATAGGTCTGTCTTGGAGAGGGTGAAACCAAGTTTCTCCTTGCAAGCTAGGATTTTGAAGCTCTGTCTCACGTATGTGGGGCATGAGGCCAGGAGAGACCAGTCTTTGGAGAAGGACATCATGCTTAGAAGGGTGGAGGGACAATGCAGGAGAGGAAGACCCCGGCTGAGATAAGATTGGAACAGTAACTGGGGCAATGGGGGTAGCTGTATCATAGTGAGACTGGCTCAGGACAGGGCAGGCTTCAGTGCTACTGTACATAGGGTTGCTGTGAGTCACAGGTAAGTTGATGACACATAACAACAACTACAGCATAGCTGAAGGAAGGGTTCCTAATTATGCTAGAAGAACTTCCTGCTGGTCCCAATATGACATGTGACTAGACACATGATTCTTGAACCCAGATGTAAATCCTGCCAGTCCAGAAGCCATCTGGGGGTAGGGCTCTTGTCTAGCTCTGCACACCCCCAGTGGCCCAAGGATATGGAGAATGTATTCATCCAAATGCAGGAGTGTACGGTGAAGGCTTATTTACCTCAGGCAGAGCAGAGGTTCATGTATGATGGGAAAGGTAAGGTGGACTACACTTCTGGTCACAAAGTGGGCACAGTGGAATAAGGGAAAGGCCATACATTTCTGGTCAGTAACCACCAGTGTGAGTGCTGTGCAATTCTGGGTCAGCAGAGCTGATTATCAGGACGCTGACCTAATCACAATGCTGTCTGCAAAACTTCACAATGGTTGTACTCTGTCCGACCAGCTGTTTAATGTTCTTTCAGTTTCTTTGCCTAAGAAGGTAGTTAGGGAGTTCATCCACTTCTTTATCCATCCCTTCGAAGCTCAGGGTTCCTATGTTACTAAGCACATGTTCCCTTTGGTTTTCCACGCCTTTATTGTAGAGTGTCTAAGTAGCTTGTTTGCCTAGTCTGTCATCTTACCAAAAGTTCATTTGCTTTGGTTTACAAAAGGCAAACCCAAAATACTTACAACTCTGTTTAAAATGAAAAATAGTTTGTTAAATGTGAAAGAGTACTTAGTAAAAGGGAGAAAGAGTCAAGATACATCTAACAAAGTGGTTTGGGGGGTTGTTCATTTACGGATACAAAGCTTAAAAAGGGTTGAAGAAGAGTGTAGGAGAGAAAGACCTCAGATGAGACGGATTGACACAATAACTGGGGTAATAAGGGTTAGTGCGTCAGACAGTGAGATTGGCTCAGGATAGAGTGGGGTTCAGAGCTACTGTGCATAGGATTTCTATGAGTCATAATAGACTCAACAGCACATAACAACAACCCCAATAATGACAAGCAAAAAGATAAAACATTTGTAATTGATTGATATTTAATAATCTTAAAGGGATGTTAGAACTAATTTATGGAGAGAGGGTATTGGAAAGCCTCAGACACAGGCTAAATAATTCTTTTTTGGAAGAGATAAAGACATTTTCTGAGCATTGGCTGATCACTGAAGTCACATCCCTCAATACAATGTCTAACCACCTGTGTACATTGAATAATTTAATCAGTGCATGATCTATTTCTGACCACAAGCTTGTATTTAAGTAGAGGGGAAGGCTGTATTTTTTTTGGTGGATAATATTTGTATGTAGGCTAAAAGTATAGTGGAAAATTTTTAGGAAGGTGACAATCTATAGGGCATGACAGTGAAGTAAAAAATGGAGTAATTTTGACCAAGAAAGACTATGACATGGATCTGAAACAGAGATCTCATGCATATCATGAACCTTTGTTTTAAAATGCCCTCCCTCACTTTCCCCTTTTGTTCAAGAATTCGCCTAAAAATTTGATGACAGACATAGGACTGCTTTCTGCTCCATGAACTTTGTTTATCTGGAGTTGAGATACTTGCTTTGCTATTTTGTAGGGTCTTGTCTTCAGAGTGAACTGGTCTCCTGTTACCACCAAAAGAGTGCCGAGTGCAACTTCGCCGCCAGCAGCCGAAGAAGACTCAGACAAACAGGATTCGTTGCAGAA
>NW_006399901.1:4163658-4165608 GCF_000299155.1 Elephantulus edwardii | reverse complement strand
TAATTGCACGGGAGATTGCCCATCCTTCTCTCGCAGAACAGCTTGAGGCCTTGAACGCCTTCACAATTGCAGTGCGGCTTCTTTGTCACTAGGCCACCAGAGCTCCCATTAACTAAGGTATGAAAGCAAATTGTTTTTGGTAAATATTTTATAACAATAATGAATTAGAAAGTGAATTGATTTTAGTTTGCGTTATCACAAATATTTTTTGGTAATTATTTAAAATTGTGTACAACAATCAACAATCATGGAATCAACCCATGCTGACCCTCCAGAGGGTTTTCAGAGGCAGTTAACTGCATGGGAGAAGACTGCCCATCCTTCTCCCACAGAGCAGCTGGTGGCCTCGCCCTGTGTGCCTTGGGGATTGCAGCACAGCTTCTTACCACTACTAGGCCTCCAGAGCTCCCTTAAAACATCAGAGGAAAATGAGTCCTTTTCTGATGTGCAGAACCAGTTAACACAAGAGAAGAAATATTTGTTTAGCTAAGAGACAATGACCATGTTGTTGTTGTATGTGTCGTTGAGTTGCCTACAGCCTATAGTGACTCTATGTACAACAGCTCTGAAGCCTGCCATGTCTCACTAATTCTAAAACACCAAACCCCGTTGCCCCAGTTACTGTATCAATCCACCTCATCTGGGGTCTTCCTCTCCTGTGCTGTCGTCCCTTGACCCTTCTGAGCATTCTGTTCTTCTCCAAGGACCAATCTCTCCTGGCCACATGCCCAAAGTATGTGTGAAATGGAGCTTCAAAATCCTCACCTCCAAGGAGAAACTTAGTTTCACCCTCTCCAAGATAGACTTATTTGTTTTTTTGGTGGTCCATGGTATGTTCAAGACTCTTCTCCAGTACCACAATTTGAAGGCATTGATTCTTCTGTCATCTTTAGTCATTGTCCAACTCTCTGATGCAAAGCAAGTAATTGCAAAGACCATATCATGGATTAAGCACACCTTAGTCTCTAAACTGACATCATTGCTTTTCAGCGCTCTGGAGAGAACCCTGACAGCAGATTTCCACAGTGGAATTTGTCTTTTGATTTCTTGACTGCAGGTGCCAAGAGTTTTTACTGTAGAGCTGAACAAGCTGTAATTGTTAACAACCTGTATCTCCTCTCCATCTACCATGGTGCTGCCAAATTGGCACAGTGGTTGAGAAACTTTGTCTTCTTGATGTTGAGTTTCAATCCATATTGAAGACTACAGTCTTTGATAGAAGGAGTCTATTTGTCTATTAATAGGTTTTATAAGGGAATTGACCTAAGATATTATATTGTTAGATAACCAACAGAAAATATTAAGACAATTGTGAGGACTACTAGCATTTGTTTATAAACAGATGTGTTTTTTTTTCTCCCTTCATATGGCTCTAGCTAACTTTCTGGTTAATTTTCCTTATGCCCTTTATTTTATTTATATCAATCTAGAAGCAACAAGAAGTGCTAGTAATGGTACATACTAACTTCAGTATGTGCCAGTCAGTTATCAAAATAATAATGGGGATCATCACTTAATTACAGGGGGAAGAGAAAACCATAACACAAGGAATAACACTGAAGCGAGATAATGAGGCAGTTATAAAAAGAATGGCTATGAGTACCAAATAAATAACAAAAAAGATATTGACTACCTGCATGTAAACAAGCAATGGTAAATCTTATATAATTAAAGTCCAGGACAGTTGAGAGTATTGTTTTGTCTTTATTTTCTTATTGATATAGTGAGCTGAATTTTGTAGAGAGTATTGTGTTTAGAAGGGGTCGTGGTACTAGGGATATTGTAGCTAATGTTAGATGGATCTTAGCTGAAAGCAGGGAATACCAGAGGAATGTATATCTGTGTTTCATTGACTATGGCAGGGCGTTTGACTGTGTGGATCATAACAAACTGTGGGTAAGTCTGAGAAGAATGGGAATACCAGAACACTTGATTGTGCTAATGAGAAAC
>NW_006399901.1:4148877-4162968 GCF_000299155.1 Elephantulus edwardii | reverse complement strand
CTTGGAGGCAAGGATTCTGAGGCTCCGTCTAACATACTTTGGACATGTTTCAAGGAGGGACAGGTCCTTGGAGAGGGACATCATGGTTGGTAGGGTGGAGCGACAGCGCAGGAGGGGAAGGCCCTCTATGAGGTGGATTGATTCAGTGACTGGGGCAATTGGGATGGGAGTATCAGAGATCATGCGATTGGCACAGGACAGAGCGGAGTTTAGGGTTGTTGTACATAGGGTCGCTATGAGTCGCAAGTGACTCTACGGCACATAACAACAATAACAACAACATTGTGTTTTACAGTCGTTGTCCAGAGCTCTTGGGAAAAGATGCTTCTGATCTTCAGGCATCACAATCTGAGTACTCCCATCATTTGGAAAATTCAGGAAAGGCTGACGTTTTGTGGGTCCCTCTCCCAGAAATTTTTCAACTTGTATTTTGTTTTATTCAGCGTAAACATTCTCCTGGCTCACCACTCATCCATCAGTAAGTTGTACTGTGGTGGCTTGCATGTTGTTGTGATACTTGAAGATATGCCAGTGATATTTCAAATAATGACCAAGTCCTCGGTGGACAGGTGCCCTGGTAGTAAGAAGCTGTGCTACAATCCCAACGGCAGCTGGTTCAAATCCACCAACTGCTCCATGGGAGAAGGATGAACAATTTCCTCTTGTGCGATGAACTGCCTCTGAAAACCTACTAGAAGCTTAGCTGTGTTTTGATTCTGACTCAATGGCACACAACAACAACAACAACAACAATAGCAACAGTAGACTAAGATGCACTAGGAAGAAGTCTACTTCGAGAATATTGTCCAGCAGAACTGCAATCAAAACCCCACTACCATTGAGTTGATTTCAATTCACAGTCACTCTATAGGGCTGAACAGAAATGCCCAGTAGGATTTCCAAGGCTGGAAGTCTTTATGGAAGGTGAGCACCTCAACTCTTTCCCGTGGAGCGGCTTATTGGTTTTGAACTGTTCACCTTTTTTGTTAGCAGTCAAGTGCTTTAGCCCCAGCACAACCAGAGCTCCCACTACTCATGTTGTTGTTGCACTGTTGAATCAGAATGGACTGACCCTCCCACGGGTTTTCAGAGGCAGTAAATCACAGGGGAGGAGACTTCCCATCTTTGTCCTGCGGAGCAACTGGTGGATTTGAACCTTTGCATCGGCAGTGCAATTCCTTCGCACCAAGACACCAGAGATGTTACTTATGGAGATACTATATGGCCAAGAATCACAAGAATATCAACACAAGTTAAATAGACCTATGCCTGGCAAGTAGGGAGTGGACCTGGGTGTTTGTGACTGTGATGTTGCTGTTACATACAATTAAGTCAGAACTGACTCATAACTGACCCTTGAGCAGGTTTTCAAAGGCAGTTACTCGCATGGGAAGAAATTGCCCATTCTTCTCATGCAGAATGGTTGGTGGATTTGAACTACATATCTTTGGGATGGCAGGTCAGCTCCCCTTACAGGAGGCCAACAGACTGTTTTTAATTTTTTCAATACTTTAACCTGTTGTTGCTGTTAGGTGCTGACGAGTCAAGTACAACTCATAAGGACCACAGATCTGAACCCTGTTCTGTCCTGCCCTATCCTCACACTTCCTGACGCACCAGAGCCCATTGCAGCAGTGACCGTGTCAATTCACTTGGTTGAGGGTCTTCCTCTCCTTTGCTGACCCTCCACCCTTCTCAATATCATGTCCTTCTCCAAGGAACAGCCCCTCCTAGCAACATGTCCAAAGTATGTGAGGTGAAGCCTCATCATTCCAGCCTCCACAGAGCACTCCGGCTGCACCCTCTCTAAGACATAGCTGTTTATTGCTAGTGACTAACAAGTGGTCATGCCTGGCAGGAATCCTGAGCAGAACTGGTTTATTTAACTTTTCTGTGGCTCTCTGGTGGCTAGGGAGATGCACTGCTAGTCTAGAGGATGTGTGTCCAAGGGAGAAAGATAGGCAGTCTCGTCCTTACATGAGTTTTCAGCCTTGGAAACTTGGCAGAGGGTCATTTTGAGTTGGAACTGACCATGACAGCGAGATAAGAGGAAAGCCTTCAAAGGAGCCATGGTGTTTACAGGGGCCAAGTGCTCAGCTGCCACTGAATGGTCAGTGGCTCAAATCTCCCAGCCAGCCCGTGGAAGTCAAATAAAAATTACACTCAAGTCTGCAGTCAGAGACCTCTCTAAATTATCAAGGAGCAGTAATGCCCATTTTGAGGATTAATGATCACTTGTTATGCATCTGAGGGCTGAAGGATGACTAAGAATGAGAGAAGAAAAATTGATGCTTTTGAGTTCTGGTGTTGGGGAAGAGCTCTGAACATTCCCTGGACAGCCAACAGGACAAAATAAATACATCTCAGGGAAAGTGCAGCCAGAGTGCTCCTTGGGGGCAAAGACGATAAAGCTTCGCCTCACATACTTCAGGCATGTGGCTATGAGGGGTTATTGCTTGGAGAGGGACATGATGCTCAGAAAGGCGAGGAGGGTTAATGAAGGAGAGGAAGACCCTCGGCCGGGTGGGCTGAGACGGTGACTGCTGCAATGGTGACCGCTCTAGTGTGTCAGGAAGTGTGAGGACGGCGCTGGACAGGACAGGGTTCAGATGTGTTGTTCATGTTACTAGGAGTTGTACTTTACAGTACCTAACAACAACAATGGCAATTTTATGAGGCAATTCTACTTTTCCATGTGGGGTCGCTCTAAGTCAGAACTGACTGTAAAGCAAGGAGTTAGATTTTTAGGGAGTGATGTTTAGAGTCGATGAAAGCTGGAGCTTTGGTGAGGTGGAGGCGCTGTCCTGCATCCTGCCTAAGATTTGAGGATTTATCCCTTCTCATCTTCTTCCACTCTCCTCCGGGCCACTCCTCTGTTAAGAGTCAAAAGTGTTGGGTTAAGAGAAGAAAAACAAGAGCCTTAACTGGGCTAAGAGCCCAAACATGGGGAAGTGGGGTGGAGGAGTTCTTGTACGTCAGGCCTGGTACCTGGAGAGCCCCCCTGTTCCCACTCTGGCGGGAAGCTGAGAGCTGAGCTGTCTGAGATGAGGCTCCCTTGCAGGTCCCACCCTGCATTCCCCAAATTCCCCACTCACTGCCTCTGGATTGAAAGAATTTCCAACCCAAACTTGGCAAGTCAGGAAGGACTGTGGTCTGGCTGCTCTTTCTGGAAGCTGGAAGGCAGCCTGACTGCCCGCCTACCCCGGGAATCTTTCTCCACCCTGAACTCTAGGCGAAGGAGAATGATGCTCTCTCTGCACTTGAAGCCTATCCTCACACTTGAAGCCTCTCCTGACATCTTTCCGATGCTCAGGACAAAGCCTCTAAGGGCACAGTGACTTCAAACCTCAAGGCAAAGAGAACACTCTGCTCTCTCTACTGCTGTGTCCCTGGTGCCTAAGACAATGCCAAGCAGGAAGTGGGGGCCTGGGAAAGCCAGGGTGAGCGCTGGGCAGCAGCTTGGATGGCTCAGAAGCTCAAGGCAGACACACGAGGCGGGGGCGGCGTGTCCTCAGCCCTGAAGGCTGTTTCCTTCTTCTGGAACTGGCTGTGGTTCCTTTATCATCTTTGAACAGTTGCTCTCAATTCAATTTTTTCCTTCTGCTGCTGCCAGAAAGTGGTCCACCCAAAGTTATCCTGACTGCAGGCTGTATTAAATGAATGATGTGGGACTCTTTTCTGTCTAGGATCTCAGATGCCTCTCCGTCATGCACAAAGCTGAAATAACGAAGGCATCTGTCAAATATTACAACCCGCATTGTGTTAAAGGAGCCCTACATGGGGCTAGGTTCAGGTCATCTGTTCAAAGGGTCGCTAGGAGCCATACTCAATTTGATGGCATCTCACAACAACAACCATGACTCAACAGCTGAACAATCAGCTCCTAACTGGAAAGTGGGTGGCCCAGACTCACTCAGCGGCTCCTGGGGTGGGGGTGGGGGGGCAGGGAGCCCAGGAGGTAGAATCTGGCACCTGCTCCTGTAAAGATTCATTCATTGCTGTGGGGTTGGAACAGAGTCAGAGCTGACCCTCCAGGGGGTTTTCAGAGGCTGTGAATCACACAGAAGGAGGTGGTCCATCATTCTCCTGAGGAACAGGTGGTGGATTAGAACGACCTGCCTTCGGGTTGGCAATGCAACTCCTTATCTAAACCATCAGGGCTCCCTCAAGATTACAGCCTGTTGTTGTTGTGTTCCATGGAGACAGAACTGATCTGATAGCTGACCATCTTTGGGCTTTCAGAGTCAGTAAATCATATGGGAGGAGACTGCCCATCCGCCTCCTGGGGAGCAGCTGGGGGATTTGAACCGCATGCTTTGGGGATTGCAGCACAGCTTCTTAGATTGTAGCCTAGGAAATGAAAATTGATGTAGAATTGAAATTGGCTCTGTAGCACATAGCCTCACTGTGCTAAACTCTATGTGGATTAGCTCACTGAATTGTCTGTTATACGTAATCCTCAGATTAAGAATGAATTTCATCCCTAAATTTGCCTCTAAGTAGAATTTGTACATAAGTATGATTTGCAGCTAACATCATTCAGTAAAGTATTTGTCTTAGCTCAATGTCAAGAAGACAAAAATTCTCACCACTGGACCAATCGGCAGCATCAGGATGTATGGTGAAGAGATTGAGATTGTTCACAGCTTAAGTATGCTCGGCTCCACGGTCAACACTCTTGGCACCAGCAGCCAGGAAATCAAAAAACATATTGCGATGGGAAAGTCTGTTGTTAGGGACCTCTCTAAAGTACTCAAGAGCAATGGTGTCTCTCTGGAGACTAAGGTGCACCTGCTACAGGCCATGGTTTTTGCAATCACTTGTTATGCATCAGAGAGTTGGACAATGACTAGGGAGGATAGAAGGAGAATTGAGGCCTTTGAGCTGTGGTGCTGGAGAAGAGTATTGAATGTACCATGGACTGCCAAGAAAACAAACAGATTCATCGTGGAGAGGGTTAAACCAGGCTGCTCCTTGGAGGCAAGGATTCTGGGGCTTTGTCTGACATACTTTGGACATGTTGTAAGGAGAGACAGGTCTTTGGAGAGGGACATCATGTTGGGTAGAGTGGAGGGACAGCGCAGGAGGGGAAGACCCTCTATGAGGTGGATTGATTCAGTGACTGGGGTAATCGGGATGGGTGTGTCAGGGGCAATGCGATTGGCACAGGATAGAGCAGGGTTTAGGGCTGCTTTACAAAGGGCCGCTATGAGTCGCAAACGACTCGACAGCACATAATAACAACAACATATAACATAGGGGGCTCTGGTGGCATAGTCCATAGAGAGCTATTTTGCAAGTTCAAATCTACCAGCTGATCTGAAGAGAATGATGGGTAATCTCCCAGCAGTGAAATTGCTGGGTCCATGGTATTTCTATTTCTGACTTTTTGAGAGAGCGCCAGACCACCTTCCATAGTGGCATTACCAATTTACACTTCCACCAGCCGTGAATAAGAGTTTCAATCTCTCTACAACCTTGTCAGCATTTGTTGTCTGCTGGCCTGTTGAACTTTGCTATTGTTTCTGGGATGAGATGATATCTCATAGTTGTTTCTGTATGTAAATCAGACATCTGTAATCCAGAAACTGCTTGTGTACGGTGATTATTCTCCTTTTACATGGGAGGAAACCGAGGCATGGAGAATGGAAGAGACTGGCCTAAGTCCTCAGAGATAGCGTGGGTTGGAGCAGGGATTCTGTGTAGCTCCTGGAGCAGGTTCTGGAGATGAGAACTGTTGTCTTCTACAACTGCCTTCTCTAATGGGGCAGGATAGATTAGGGTTCAAATCTTTTGTTCACTGGGTCGTTATGAGTCATACTCGACTGGACGGCACCTAACAACAACAACAGGACTGCCTTAATGTGACGAGGAGCTGGCCCTCAGACCACCTGTGACAGACACCGCCACAATCTCACTCACATTCCAATATGCTCACTATTCCTTTTTCAAGCTGAGCAGTAGTATCTCGCATAAGCCCCTTTATCTCACATGCCTCTTCATCTGAGGCATTCTGGTCATGGGAGCCTGGCCAGAAAAGCCAGGGAGTTGACTCCAAGGAAGTTAACCAGTCCCCTCCCCAACCACCTTAATGATCAGTGGTGAAGAAGAATTCAAGGGTGTGATTCAGCACGGTCTACACTGTCTCTTGGACCTCCCCAACGGAACTGTACCTTAGTCGCCACAGAAGTCAGCTGCTCACCAACACACCCTGTCGGAGCTTCCTTGTCATTTCTGCCTCATGCTCCTATTTCTCTGCTGGTGCTCCTAAGATCTAGTCCTCAACTCAGAGTCCTGTTGTGGGGACACTCAAACTAAAACATCACCTGAGGACCCTGAAATGGAAAAGATGAGCAGGAGTAGAGAGGGTATCTCACCCCAAGGGGCTAAGCTCTCAGTTGTCCAGGCTCCTGAAGGTGACATGATGGCAAGCAGACTTGAGATACATAGCAGGTGATTGAGAAGATCATGATCAGACACACCTTAGTCTTCAAACTGACATCATTGCTCTTTAGTATTTTGGAGAGACCTCTGATAGGAGACTTACCCAATGCAAAATATATCCTGACTTTTTGTCTACTGGTACCAGGGTGTTGATTGTTGTGTTTGGTTTTGTTTTTTCTTGTTTGTTTTTTGTTTTGTGTGTGTGTGTGTGTGTGTACCGTCAAATCGGATCTGACGATTTGACGATTATAGGAGGAGATTTTCCCTCCTTCTCTAACTGGTACAGGAGGAGATTGTCCCTCCTTCTCCAGCAGAACATCTGTTGGATTTGAACCGCTCACCTCTGGGATTGTGGTGTAACTTCTTGCCACTAGGCCACCAGAGCTTGACAGTGTTGATTGTTGATCCAAGCAAGATGTAATCATTAACAGCTTCAATCCATCATAAGCATCTCTGTTGGTCCTGTGGTGAAGACTTTTGTTTTCCTTTTAAAAAAATGTATTTCTTCTTCTCCTCCTTTTCATTCTTGCACATTTTCCTACCTGCCCACGCCCCCAGTTCACTTTTCTCTTTGAAAAAAAAAATTCTTTCATTGTTGTACAATTCCCACACCACCTCCAGTCCACTTTACTATTCAGCTCTTATTCTGGACTGTTGTCATGCAAATAATACCTAATCAAATATTCCTTTTAAACAGTTCTTTCTCTCATCTGTTTCAATGCAGTATACATTATTTATCCCCTCTCTTCTTAGTTTCCTTCAACCCCCATGTCAGTCCTGTTTTCTAACAGTAGCATTGTGACTGAGATATTTCACTCAGCACATTTCATAAGTTCCTTGTTTTTCAGTGCTGCATAGTATTCTACTGTGTGAATATACCACAGTTTCTCTGCTCACTCGTTTGTTGATGGGTACTTGGGTTGTTTCCAACTCTTTGCTATTGTGAACAATGCAGCAATAAACATGTGTGTGCATGACTTCTATTTTCTTGATGTTAGAGATGTAATGCATACTGCAGGCTGCAGTCCTTGATCTTCTACAGCAAGCTTCTGTATCCTTCTCACTTTCAGCAAGGTTGTGTCATCTGCATAATGCTGAGTAAGTGCTCCCAAATGTTAGTCCCTTCCGAATTTCCTTATTGGTAAATTCCAACCTGGTATGTAACCCTCGGCGATATCTTTTGAGAGGAAATAATACAGTTTGTGGGAGTCATAAGAAAGTACTAGATCTATGAGTCACAAATGCGAAACACATACTTAATTTTAAACTTGCTGGTAGCCACACTAGGGAGCTCTGTTGGCGTGGTCTGCAGGGAGTTGCATCCTTAACCGAAAGCCACACCTCTCTGGTGTTTCAAATAGGAAGAACGATAGACAATCTCTTCTCGTTTGATTTACAGCCACTTAGACCCAATGGAGGGTCAACTCTGAGAAGTTCCTGACTCCAAGGCAATAAAATGAGGAATGAGAAGCTCCATTAACAGAGGCTTCTCAGAGGAACATCTCAGAACACGTCTGTTTAACTCATTGTGTCTAAAATACAATTAAACATCACGTGGATGGCCACTAACAATCTAGAACAGGACAAGCGTTACAAAGTCAAAGGTGGAGGGTCAGGAGAAGAGAGGTAGACCCTCAGCGAGACGGACTGACACAGTGACTGCAGTCATGGGCTCACGTGTGTCAGAGACGATGAGGATGGAGCGGGAGAGGTCAGGGCTCAGGTCTGCTGTCCACAGGGTCACTATGCGTCACTGTTGACTTGACAGCACCTAACAACAACAACAACAGGGAGGAAATGTGTATGAATGAATGAAAAACCACTTTCTTTGTAGACTTTCCCTAAAATAGCAATATAATTTTTAAAAATTATTGTTCTAACATGAGATCAATGTAAAACATTGTTTTGTTTGTATTTATTTGTTTTGTATTGTGTTTATAAAAAGGATCTTTTTTATATATCAGGTCTTCACAATTACTTACTATGCATCAGAAAGTTGTACAATGACTAGGGATGATAGAAAGATAATTGATACCTTTTGAGCTGTGGTGCTGGAGAAGAGTATTGAATAAATCATGGACACTAGTTCGAACAAGTTCTTCCTAGAGAGGGTGAAACGAGGCTGCTCCTTGGAGCCAAGGATTCAGAAGCTTTATCTGACATACTTTGAGCATGCTGCAACGTGGGACCAGTCCCTGGAGAGGGACGTCATGCTTGGAAGGGTAGAGGGACAGTGCAGAAGGGGAAGACCCTCTATGAGATGGATTGGCTCAGTGACTAGGGTAGTGGGGGTAGGTCTGTCAGAGACAATAAGGTTGGCTCAGCATAGGGCAGGGTTCAGAGCTGTTGCACACAGGGTCGCTATGAGTTGCAAGCAACTCGACGGCACATAACAACAACAACAACAAAAAACAATGCACTTAAAGAAATGGGGGACAGTTTGAATCCACCAGCTACTCTTTGGAAGTAAGGTGGAACTTCTCGTCACGTGAATACTCACAGCCTTGGAAATCAATAGAGAGGGTCATTATAACTCTGAACTAACTTGACAGTGGGAAATCTCAACCCTCACATACTTCAGTGTAAACTTGCCACATCGTAGCAAGAGCTGGTGGACAATGTGATGTTGGATTGCCCCTTCCACTCACAGATGCTTAGTGCTGAATGATCAGGCTAGGAGGAAACAGTCACGGGGCAAAGAGAAGAGAGAGGGAAACAGGAGTGGAATCGCTCAGCACACATCCCAACAAGGCGGTCTAACATCTCCAAAAAAGGCCTGGAGCTGGGTGCTCAGCTCTCCCTCCCCGGCAGTGAGGCCACAGCTGGACCCTGGCTCTCCTCCTGGGCTTAAGCCACATCCTGGTACCAGGGGCAGGGAGAGTGCCAGCTGGACACTAGGCTTGTGTCACAGGTAGCTAGGCCAGGAAGCCTGTGCCCTACCTGCCTCCCAGTGGGGACTCAGGTCACTGGGGAGAGACCCTGACACAGCCCCTCCCCAGACGGAGCAAAGAGACTGTTTGATAGTCGTTATCCATAGCTGCCTCTGTGATGTTTTTTCAATCACCTTTGGTATAGAGAAGTTGAATGCCGCTTGTGTCATTAAGTGCCAGCTCCCTGGATGAGACAAAACCCATTTCCACAGCTCATGTGACTGAGTGAATCCATTAGGAGCCAAAGTGGTTTTCCACTATCATCAGCTGAAATTTGGATGGCTTTACGGTCCAGGGACCTGGAGCGGGGACCCTGAGATAACAGCATGGATGTCCAGGCTGACTCCTGCGTTAGAGCGGCCCCACTAAGACCTTCACAAAGTGACCAAGGACATGGACAAGCACTGAAAAGTCAGTATGCTGAGTTCAAATCCCAGCTCAGCCACTTACCATCTGACAGTGAGCAAGCAATGTCATCCCTCTGAGCCCCTTTCTTCCGCCATAAAATGCATATCATCATTATTTACTATTATTCATTCCTTTGATCTTGGACAGTCTTTCCCCAGACATTGCTCTTTTCCAAATTTCTATTTAAAAGCTCTCACATGCATAGCAAGTGACTGGGAAAAACCCCACGGTCCAAATTAGGTGCACCTTAGTCCTCAAACTGACATCATTACTCCTCAATATATTGAAGAGGTCTCATATTACAGACTTTCCCAGTGCAATAGGTTTCCCTCTGTCCTGACTGCTGGTACCAAGGGTGCTGATTTTGGATCCAAATAAGATGAAGTTATGGACAGTTTCAATTCTTTGTCCATCTATCGTGATGTTGCCAATTGGTCCAGTAGTGAGAATTTTTGTTTTCTTGACATTGAGATGCAATCCGTATTGCTGTATGTTTCTAGGATAAGCCATTCCTTGGATAGGGGCATCATATTTCAAAAGGTGGAGGGTGGGTGAAAGAGAAGAAGCCTCTCACTGTGGACTGACACAGTGACTGTAACGGTGGGATTGAGTGTCCGAGATGATGAGGACGGCCCATGATAGGGCGGAGTTCAGAGCCATCACTCACTGGGTGGCTGTGAGAAGCAGTCAACTCGATGGCACATAAAAACAACAATTTGTTCATAGTATCATACTCTGGTGGCTTATATGTTTCCAGGATATTGTTGTTGTTGTTGTTAGGTGCTGTTGAGTCGTAGACAATTTATAGCGACCCCATGAACAAAAGGCCTGAGCACTGTTCATAGAGTTTGCAGAGGCAAGCCATTTCGGAAGTGGATGCCACTCCTGCTTCCAAGCTTGTTTTAATCGGGAAGCTCCACCAAACACTGTCCACCATGGGTCACCATTATCACATTTGGCACATCAGTGTCACAGAGTTTAGCATCACAGCAACCACAAATTACCTTTATACAGCAATGAACAGACCAGTGCTATACCACCTAGAAGAATGTTTGACAGAAAAATAATTTGGCCCATTGGGGCATTAAGCCACCACCTGCCTTAAACTCTTGGCCAAGCCTCAAGAGCCTCGCTTCTGGAGGGGGCAGGGGGCAGAGCAGTCCTTCACATCAAACGCAAGCCCGAAAAAGCACACGACCCCAGAAACTTGCCATTACTTGCACACACGGACCACCACGCTCAAGCAGCGAGAAGTCACAGAAACCCTGGGTGGAGTCTTCTGTTTCCAGGATACTAGAACATACTCCAGCAGTATTTCCAATACCTGCAAAATCACCCATGATGGACAGGTTTCAGTGGGCTTTCCATAGAAAGTAGCCAGGAAGAGAGTTTGGGCAACCCACATTTTAGAAAAACAGTCAGTGAAAGCTCTACGGATCACACGAGAATACAGTCCAGTACAATTCCTCAAGGTGAACCTCTAGATTGGAAAGCATGCAGAAAGTACTTAGTAGTCATGACAGTGGATCCATGTTCATGAAATAAGGTGCTGGTTGTTGTTAGATATCATCCAATTGATTACAACTCACCATGACGCTATGAACATCAGATTGAGCTCTTGCCATATCTTATGCCATCTTCACAATCTCCACCATGTTCAAGTTCATTGTTGCAATCACTGTATCAACTCGTCTCATTGAAGACTGCCTTCTCCCTTGGTGACCCTCTACTTTTCCAAGTCTTGGCTAGCAATTGGCTATTCCTGATAAGGTGCCCAAAGTATGTGAGATGCAGCCTCACCCCTACCTTCGAAAGACTACCCTAGCTGCATTTATTCCAAGACAGATTAATTTGCTCTTTTGACCATCCATGGTGTATTCAATTATTCAATGTTCTTTGACATTCAAGGTTGCATTCAGAGGCATTTTATTTTTTTTTTCAGCATAGCATAGGTCATTCTAATTACTCAAACCATATTAGATGGATCTTGGCTGAAAGCAAGGGATACCAGAGAAATATCTTTCTGTGTTTCATTGATTATGTAAAGGCATTTGACTGTGTGGATCACAATAAACTGTGGCTGACTCTGAGAAGAATGGGAATCCCAGAACACTTGGTCGTTCTAATGCGAAACCTATACTTGGACCAGGATTAGAACAGAGCAAGGAAACACTGCATGGTTCAAAATCGGGAAGGGTGTATGCCAGGGATGTGTCCTATCTCCATACGGGAAGGGTGTATGCCAGGGATGTGTCCTATCTCCATACGGGAAGGGTGTATGCCAGGGATGTGTCCTATCTCCATACCTTTTCAACCTATATGCAGAACAGATTATCCAGGAGGCTGGGCTCTATGAGGAGAAGTGTGACATCAGGTTTGGAGGAAGATTCATCAACAATCTGAGTTATGCAGAAGATACAACCCTGCTTGCTGAAACTGAGGAGGACCTGAATAACTTGCTGCAGAGGGTCAAGGATTGCAGCCTTCAATATGGATTGAGGCCCAATATCAAGAAGACAGAGATTCTCACCTCTGGGTCAACTGGCAGCATCAGGATGGTTGGTGAAAAGATTGAGACTGTTCAAGTTTTAGTTTGCTTGGCTCCACAGCCAACACTCTTGGCACCAGTAGCCAGGAAATTAAAAGACATATTGCAATGGGAAAGTCTGCTGTTAGGGACCTCTTCAAAGCACTGAAGAGCAATGGTGTTACTCTGGAGACTAAGGTGCACCTGATACAGGCAATGGTCTTTATTTACAATCACTTGCTATGAGTCAGAGAGCTGGACAATGACTAGGGAGAATAGAGGTGAATTGATGCCTTTGAGCTGTGGTGTTGGAGAAGAGTATTGACTACACAATGGGCTGCTAAGAAAATGAACAGGTTCGTCTTAGAGAGGGTTAAGCCAGGCTGCTCCTTGGATGCAAGGATTCTGAAGCTTAGTTTGCCATACTTAGGACATGTGGCAAGGAGAAACCAGTCCTTGGAGAAGGATGTTCTGCTTGGAAGGGTGGGAGGACAGCGCAGGAGAGGAAGACCCTTTATGAGGTGTATTGATTTAGTGACTGTGATAATCGGGGTAGGTGTGTCAGATACAGTGAGATTGGCTCAGGACAGGGTAGGGTTTAGGGCTGTTGTGTACATGGGGTCACTATGAGTTGCAGGGGACTCAACAACTTTTGTATCCTTGTCATCACACACTGCATTGACAGAGTAGTTTTGCCCATGAAACCACACCAAAACACAGAGCTTAAAATAATGCACAACTACTTACTCACCTGTCTGTGGATGAGTTGAGCAGACCTTCTGGTCTACCCTGGGCTTACTCATGTTCTGAGCACAGCAACAAGTCAGGGGGGTGTCTCTGCTGATCTCGACTGTGCTTTCTCACATATGTGGGGCTAACTGACTGGAGACTGGTCTTGGTCGGCCGGCTGGAGAAGCTTAACGAATAAAGTTGGCCTTGGCTGATAGCTTGGGAATGGTGTTGCTGGATGGGTGTTCAAGTCGAGGGAGTTTGGAGAGGCAAGGCGGAGAAAGATACAATCTTGATTGGAGGAAAAAAGGAGAGGAGGAGAAGAGATGGAGTAGCTCCCCCCAAAAGTGTGGCAATCTGGAGAAGACAGAGACTCTCGGAGGGGAGTGCAGGGAGACTTACTCTCACCTGTGTCCTATGATCTCCGACCTCTGACTCGCACTAAATCTTCGGGAAAATTCACACTAACAGTGAATACTCTTAAGTGGAGTTGAGTATGCTTTGGAATTCAAAGCACACTGTAGATCAAAACACAATAACCACAGAGACTGGACACAAGTGGACAATGACCAAGATACAGCTTGACCCGTGCCGTGTGGTGACAGAGCTCTTGTGCACATGGGCCCTCATCCTCCAGAGCCACAGCCTGTGCTTGTCTTCACAAAGACAGGGTGGAAGCGCTCTAGTCCTCCTCCTCCCTGAGCCAAGGACTGCCACAGAGTCGCTTGTGCCATCTTCTGTAGGATAAAAATGTGACAAAATCAGCCCCCACCTGAAGGGTATGGAAACAGACTCTTGATGGAAGGAACTGAAAGTCCTACTGGAAGAGTGGACAAAGGGCAGGTGAGGTAACTGTGGCCATTTCTCACGCACCTACCACGTATAACCCAGAACCTTCGCACCCACCTACCACATATAACCGAGAACCTTCTCACTCACCTTCCACACATGATCTAGAACCTTTTAATCCACCTTCTACACATAACCTAGAACATTCTCACCCACCTACCACGTATAACCCAGAACCTTCTCACCCACCTACCACGTATAACC